>NC_092877.1:12818195-13123195 GCF_028372415.1 Notamacropus eugenii
GAGATTCCTGTCAGCCATGAGATTACCCCAGGCATTTTAGGTAGATAGCTTCTAAAATGGAGGCTGTACTGTAGCAACTGCTGCCACCTTAGGGCTTCCCAGGCCAGACAGTGTTCCCTTCTTATGCAGGTGATAGCACTTTCTCACTGACTTTTGCAGCTGTCTTTGGCATTTGTGGGTTGAGCAATCTGTGAACCTCAGCTGCTTCCAAGGATTCTGTCCTTGAGGCCTACTCACACCAGATGGCCAATACTGGGCTGTGTTCCACTCTACACCAGTGCAATTTCTGTCTGCTTTCCAGGATACCTTGGGCTCAAAATCTCTTTCACTCAGTCATTTTGTGGATTCTACTTATATAGAATTGTTTACAATAATTTTTTACAGGTATTTTATGGACAATGGGAGAAGACCTAGAGTAGTTGCATCTTTCTACTCCATTATCTTGACTCCACCCTGAGAACAGCTTGTTCCAGAGGAAAATTGGGTGAAGGAATAAGGAAGCAGAAAACCTAAATGGGTAAAATGGACAAATGGAAAAGAAAGTACAAAACTTTAGTGGAGAAAATAACTCCTTAAAAGGAACAATTGAACACATGAACAAGGAGATGCAAAAGTTAACTGAAGAAAACAATGTATTAAAAATGAGAATTGAGTACGTAGAAGCTAATGATTCTATGAGACTCCAAGAATAAGTCAAACAAAATCTAAAGAATGAAAAAAAGAAGAAGAAAATAGAAGAAAATATAAAATATATTATTGGAAAAACAGCTGACCTGGAAAATACATCCAAGGGAGAAAATCTAAGAATTATTGTTCTATTGAAGAGTCATGATGACAAAACAAAACACCCTGGGCAATATCTTCCAATCAATCATCAGGGAAATCTGCCCTGAGATCCTAGATACAGAAGGTGAAACAGTCATAAAAAGTAAACAAACAAATAAAAACCAATGAACACCTCTTGGAGGAGATCCCAAATTGAAAATGTCAAGGAATATTGTTCCCAAATTCCAGAACTATCAAGTGAATGAGAAAATACTTTAACCATCCAAAGAGAAACAATTCAAATATTGAGGAACCGCAGTCAGGATAATATAGGACCTTGCAGCTACTACATTAAAAGATTGGAGGTATTGGAAAATGATATTTTGTAAGGTAAAGGATACTAGACTACAACAAAAGATCAATTACCCAGCAAAATTGAGCACAATATTTCAGGCAAGGACATGTACATTCAGTGAAATAAGGGATTTCCAGATCTTCCTAATGACATCAGAGATCAGCAGAAAATTATATCTTCAAATATGAGACTCAAGAGAGGTATAAAAAGGTACACATGGGTAAAACAAACTTGATAATCAATATGGGAAAACTTTTTATGTCCTTATAAAGGAGGATGATACTTGATAATCTTGAGAATTTTATATTTACTATGATATATAAAAGAGATATTCATAGATAGAGAGAGTGGGTATAAATATACTGATGTGATGGTAAAAATGTGATTTAACGATATGAAGGGATTGTAATAGGAGATATGAAAAGGAGGAGGTAGAGAAAGGTAAATTACATGACAGGAAGAAACATAAAAACATGTTATAATCGAGGGAAAGGGGAGGGGGATGATTATTTTTTGAGATTTACTCATATCTGTTTTGGCTCAAAGAGAGAAAAACATATTCACTGAAGTATAGAAATCTAATTTGGTGTATAGGTAGTACAACGGGGAAGGGAAAGAAGGCAGGGAGACTGAGAGAAGTGAGGGAAGACTGAGGGAGATGGTGGTCAAAAATAAAACCCTATTGTGGAGGTGAAGGGAAACTTAAAGCATAAACTGGGGGAAATAGGATAGAGAGAAAGACCCAGACAGTAATCATAATTGTGAATGTGAATGGGATGGCCTCTCCCATAAAATGAAGGAAGATAGAAGAATGGATTAAAAGCCATGATCTTACAATATGTTGTTAACAAGAAACACATTAGAAATGGGGATAAATGCAGAGCAAAGGTAAAAAGTTGGAATCGAATATATTATGCTTCAGATGATGTAAAAAAGCAATTCTAATCCCAAACAAAGAAAAAGCAGAAATATATTTATTCAAAAGACACAAGGAAGGAAACTATACCCTGCTAAATGGCATCATAAACAGTGAAGCAATAACATTCCTAAACAAATATGCACCAAATGGTATAGCATCCAAATTCTTAGGAGAAATTCAGGAAATTACAGGAAGGAGATAGTAAAATTATACTGGGGGGAGGGGGGCATTAAACTTACTCTATCTGAACTTCATAAATCTAACCTCCAAATAAAGAAGAAAGATGTTAAAGGGGTGAATAGAAGTCTGGATAAGGTAGATATGATAGATCTCTGGAGAAAATTGAATGGGAATAGAAAGTAACATAGCTTTTTCTTAGCAGTATGTGGTATATACACTAAAACTGATCATATACTACAGCATAAAATCCTCACAATCCAGTGCAGAAAGAAAGACAGTCAATGTGTATTTTCCAAATCATAATGTAATAAAAATTATATGTAATAAATGTCCATGGAAAGGTAGACCAACAATTAATTGGAAACTAAATAATCTAATCTACAAAAATCAGTATGTTAAACAACAAATCATTGAAACAGTCAAGAACTTCATTAAAGAAAATGACAATAAAGAGATAATTCATCAAAACTTATGGGATATTGTGAAGACAGTTCTTAGAGGAAATTTTATGTCATTGAACTCCTGCATGAATAAAATAAAGGGGAGATCAATGAATTGGGCATGCAGTTGAAAAAGCTTGAAAAGGTACAAATTGAAAATCCCGCACTAAACACCAAATTAAAAATATTGAAAACCAAAGGAGAGATTAATAAAATTGAAATTAAGAAAACAATTGAACTAGCAAATAAAATTGTTTATTTTTATAGAAACAAGCAATAAACTTAATAAACCTTTGCTCAATCTGATTAAAATAAAAGAAGATATCCAAATTATGAATACCATAAATGAAAAGGGTGAACCCATCTCCAACAAGAAGGAAATTGAACCTATAATTGGTAATTTCTTAGCAACTGTATGCCCATAAATTTGACAATGGCAATGAAATGAATGAACATATATATATATGTATATATATATGTATATATATATGTGTGTGTGTGTGTGTGTGTGTGTGTGTATGTACAGCCCAGATTAACTGAAGAGGAAGTTAAATATTGAAATAACTCCATCTCAGAAAAAGAAATTGAATAAACTATCAATGAACTCCCTAGAAAAAAATCTTCAGGGTCAGATGGATTTACAAGTGAATTCTATTAAACATTTAAGAAACAATTAATTTCAATGCCATATAGACTTTTGGGGAAAATTGCAAAGAAGGATTCCAACCAAATTCTTTTTATGATACAAATTTGGTTCTTATGCCTAAACCAGGAAGAGCAAAAAGAGAAAAATTTAAACACCAATTTCCCCAATGAATATAGATGTAAAGATTTTAAACAAGATACCAACATAAAGATTACAGCAATTTATCCTGAGAATAATACATTATGGTTAGGTAGAATTTATACCAGTAATACAGGGCTGGTTCAATATTAGGAAAACTATCAGCGTTATTGATCATATCAACAACAAAACCAACATAAACCATATGATTATCTCAATAGATGCAGAGAAGCTTTTGACAAAATACAACACTCTTTCTGACTGAAAACATTTTAGGGTTAGTGGAGCCTGACTTAAAATAATAAGTAATATGTATTTTAAATGGATCAAGCTAGATGCATTCCAATAAGATCAGGACTGAAACAAGGATGTCCACTATCAACCACTGCTATTCAATATGATACTAAAAATGTTACCTAAAACAGTAAGGGAAGAAAAAGAAATTGAAGAAAATAGAGTAGGCAAAGAGGAAATTAAGTTATGATTCTTTGCAGATAATATGGTGATAAACTTAGAGAATCCTAGACAATCAAGTAAAAAACTACTTGCAATAATAAACAACTTTGGCAAAGTTGCAGTTTACAAAATAAAACCATATAAACCATCTCCATTTCTCTACATTACCAAACAAAACCCAAAAAGAAGAGATAGAAAGAGAAATTCCATTTATAGCTACGGTAGACATTATAAAATATCTGAGAGTCTACCTGCCAAACAAACCCAGGGACTATGAATTCATATGAACACAATTACTAAACACTTTTTGCACAAATTAAGTCACATCTAAGTAACTGGAAAAACATCAGTTGCTCATAGGTAGGCTGACCTAATATAGTAACTATAACAATTCTACCTAAAATAATTTACTTATTCGGTGCCATACCAATCAGTCTACCAGAAAATAATTTTCTAGAGTTAGAAAAAATAATATCAAAATTCATCTGGAAGAATACAAGGTACAGAATATCAAGAGAATTAATGAAAAGAAATGCTGGGGAATGTGGCCAAGCCCTACCAGATCTCAAATCACACTATAAAGCAGCAATCATCAAAATCATTTGGTACTGGCTAAGAAATAGAGGTGTAGATGAGTGGAATAGGTTGTTAGGTACTACAGACACAGTGGACATTGTATATAGCAATCAACTGTTTGAGAAACCCAAAGAACCTAACTTCTGGGATAAGAACTCACTATTTGTCAAAAACTTCTGGAAAAACTAGATAACAGTGTGGCTGATACTGGGTGTATGTCAGTGCTTGACACCATACACAAGAATGAACTCCAGATAGATACATTATCTAGGAATAAAGGCTGATAGTATAAACAAATTAGGGGAGCAAGGGATAGTATATTTGTCATATTTTTGGAGAATGGAGAAGTTCTTGACCAAACAAGAGATAGAGAACATTATGAAGTGCAAAATGTAGAATTTTGATTATATTAAATTGAAAAAAAATATTGCAGAAACAAACTCAATGCAACTAAGATTAGGAGTGAAGCAGAAAAATTTTAAAAGAATTTTTACGACTAACATCTATGATTATGGCCTCATTTGAAAATATATGGAGAACTGAATCAAATTTACAAGAATACAAGTCATTCTCCAACTGATAAATGGTCAAAGGATATGAAGAGGCAGTTTTCAGAGAAAGAAATTAAAGGTATCTATAGTCATAGGAAAAAATGCTCTAAATCACTATTGATGAGAAAGATGAAAATCAAAACAACTCTCAGGTATCACATTACACCAATCAGATTGGCTAACAGCAAAACAGGAAAATGATTTATGTTGGAGAAGATGTGGGAGATTTGGAACACTAAATCATTGCTGGTGGAGCTGTAAGCTGACTCAACTATTTTGGAGAGCAATTTGGAACTATGCTGAAAAGACTACAAAAACGCGTATACCCATTGACCCAGCATGATCACTTATTGGGCATATCACTTATTTTATCCCAAAGAGATGATAAAAATGGGAAAAGGCCCCATGTGTACAAAAATATTTATAGCAGCTCTTTTTTGTGGTGGCCAAGAACTGGAAATTGAGGGAATGCTCATCATTTGGGGAATGGCTGAGCAGTTGTGGTCTATGAATGCAATGTAATCCTATTTTGCTTTAGGAAATGATGAACAGTTAGACTTCAGAAAAACCTGCGGAGACTTATATGCACTGAAGCTGTGTGAAATGAGCAGAACCAGGAAAACATACTCAATTGTAGCCACAGTATGTGAAGACTGTTTCTGATAGACTTGGCCCTTCACAGCAATGCAAGGACTTAATACTATCCGGAGGACTCTTGAGGTAAAATGCCATCCACATCCAGAGAAGAAGCTATGGAATTGGAATGCAGAATTTTCTCTTATGTTATGTTTTGGTATGGTTTTTGTCATTATTTCTCCCATTCATTTTAATTCTTCTATGCAAAGTGACTAATGTGAAAATATGTTTAATAAGAATGTATGCATAGAAGTTATAAAGATTGTAAGCCACCTCAGGAGGAGAAGGGGGAGGAAGAGGGAGAAAATTTAGACTTTTTGAAGTGATTGTTGAAAACTGAAAGCAAATAAATTAATTAAAATAAGGAAAAAAACTCCTAGGAATATCTTAGCCAAATTCCACGCTTCCCAGGTCAACAAAAAAAATTTCAAACAACCAGAAAGAAACAATCCAACTATTATGGAAACACAATTGGTAAAACACAATACTTGGCTACTACACTAAGGGATCAGAGGGCTTTTTGAGATGAGATTAAAATTAAGAATCACCTACCCAGCACAACTGAGTATCATATTTAAGCAGGAAAAAATGGAACTTAAGTGAAATAGAGCACTTCTAAGTATTTTTATTGACAAGAGCTGAATAGAAAATTTCACTTTCTAATACAAGAATAGAGAGAAGTATGAAAAGGTAAACAGGTGAGAGAAACCATAAGTGACTTATTAAAACTGAACTGTTTACTTTCCTACATGGAAAGATGATACAGTAGACTCTCATTTTATGAGTAACCAGGTGCACCTATGCTTCACCGGATGAGGAAAAATTTTGCACAATTTGTGTTTCAGGACAAACAAAATTCACACTACAAACCTCATGTTTGCACTTAAATGGCTGGAAAAGTGACAAATCTGAACCAGGGCAAAGTTTTTTTATTTTATTTTTTGGAATTCATATAAAATTGCCTACTACCTTGGGGAGGGAGGGGGAGAAAATTTAAAACTTATGGAAATGATTGTTGAAAACTGAAAACAAATTAATTTTTAAAAAGTCAAAAACAAGTGTTGTTAGATAGATTCTGAGTCAGAATTAAACAGAAGGGGAAAAATCAGTGAATCAAAACATGAAAATGATTCTAAATCTAAATCTAAAAAACGAAAAATAAGTGAAGGCAGTAGTGTTAGTCTTACTTTTAATGAAAGTATCATAAGTGAGAACAGTCCCAAAGTTGAAACTCTCAATGTTCTCATAGAAGGAGATTCTTCTTCTAAGCAATAACCCTTTCTCCTCCTCCTTCCTTACCTAAATTTATAAATACTTATTTTTATATGAATATTTTGGGGGAATATTGATCATCAGATTTTACATTATTTCCTATGTGAAAATTCCCTTTGCAATACAAACAATTCACATGAGGAGCAGAATCTCAGAACAAATTAAATTTGTAAACCAAGATTCTACTATATGTGTGTCTGTGCATATACATATATATACACATATACATAGATACATATATACACACATATATATATACATACATACATATATACACAAATATATATGTATATACACATGCATGTGTATATACATATAAATATATGCATATCTATATATGTTCATGTGTGTATGTATATGTATGTTCTGTATGTACATGTATATATGTTTATGTGTGTGTGTGTATGTGAATATAGAGAGAGACAGAGACACAGACAGAGACAGAGACAGAGAGATAGGGACACAGAAGAGGGTGAGCTGAATATGAAGGGTTGATATCTAAAAAAGAAAATTATGTGTTGAGAGGCATGTACTAGGAGAAAGAGGAAGGAATAGGTAGAATATCATCAATAATCTCACATAAAAGAGCAAAAAAGATCTTTTACAATGGAGGGGAAGAAGGGAAAGATGAGAGGGAATAAGTCAGCCTTCCTTCCATAATATTTGCCTTTAGAAGGGAATAACACACTCCTTTGGATATGGAAGTTTATTTTATCCTACAGGAAAGCAAGTGGGAAAGGGATAAGAGAGGTGGACAATAGAAGGGATGGCAGATTGGCAGAAATTAGAAGTCAACACTTTGGTAGAGGAACAGGCTAAAGAGGAGAATAGAATTAATGGAAAGCAGGACAGGATAAAGGGAAATATATTTTATCTTTCACAACTTGACTGTTACGAAAGTATTTTGCATGACTATACATGTATAACCTATATAGAATTATTTACCTTCTCAATGATGGTTGATGGGGAGGGGACAAGGAGAGAATGTGGAAATCAGTGCTATAAAAATGAATGTTAAAATTGATTTTTTACACGGAACTAGGAAATAAAATACATAGGCAATGAGGTATAGAAATCTATCTTGCCCTATAGGAAAACAGAAAGGAAAGGGATAAGAGGGAGAGGGGTTGAGTGAAAGAAGGGAGAGCAGATTGGAGGAAAGGGTTTTTTACACAATTTGTCTTGCAGGACAAACAAAATTTCGCAGTATGAATATCATGTTTGTACTTGAACAGCTGGAGAAGGGATGCCACTCAACTAGGGCTATTTTTTTTGGAACTCATATAAGATTGCATGCTGTCTTGGGGAGGGAGTGGGGAGGGAAGGGGAGAAAATTTGAAATACCAAATTATGTAAAAGTGAATGTTAAAAACTGAAAATGAATTTTTTTAACAAAGCAAGCATGAGGCTACCAAAATAGCAAACATTATGATATAAAAGCAATATATCAGCAAGGCACCTTCTTAACACTTGTCTCCCCTAGCAAACCACTTCATCTGCTCCCAAATCTTGCTGCTTCCCTATCACTCTCCCTTTCTCCACAGCCTCTCCATAAAGAAAGAGAAGCTTTCTTAGTCCTTCAGTCTCACTCAAGACATTAGATCAGTATAGGAAAGATGGGGATATTGGCAAAAAATTTTGCTCACCACCAATGTAACATTGCTTCCTCAACAACAGGTAAAAGCTATTTCACGACATAGACACTTGGCTTAACACAAAAAGTTGACTTTCAAATGTGAGATATGATCTACTCAAACTCTCAAGGAACCTGGACTACATCAAAATGCAGTGGATCAGGCATTTACAGAGAGACATTGATGGTGCTCTGCTTAAGTTGACTTTGATGGTAAAGTACGAAAGCTCCATCAGCTGTTCTAGACCTATCAGATACAACACAGTGAAAATGGCAGGCATTAAACAGTCAGATGGTGCTTTAATATTTGCAAAGCACTTTAAATATACCATCTCATTTGAGCCTCACAACAGTTCTGTGAGTTACATGTTAGTATTAGCTTCATTTTACAGATGGAAAAACTAAGTCAGATTGAGATTAGGTCACATGCCAAGTATCTCACAGGTACTAAGAACTTGAGTAAAAATTTGACCCATATAAGTCACTCACTCTACCCAATTTACCATCTAATTGTCTGGAGAGGTTATTTATTAACCAGAACTGGCTAATTAGGGTGTGGTTTGTTCATCCACTATCTTTTTCTCATTGTTCAATGTTCATTTCAACCATGGTTCATCTCTGCCACAACAAAGAACTCCATCTAATGAGGAAGTTTCTCTGTTCCCAAACTACCAAGGGGCATTCTATTCAGACCACTACCTCAAGCAACATATTTTCCTGGCACTAGAAGTCTGGTGAATTATCACAATGGAAAAAAAAAGTAGCTCTGAATCCATACGGCCTGAATTCAAATCCCATCTTTAATCTTTGATTATGTAGCAAATCATTTAACTTCCCTGCACCTCAGTTTCCTCATGTATAAGATGAAGGGACTGGACAAATGGCCTCTCAGATCTGTTCCAGCATTAGATCTTTGATAATGATAACCTCTGTTAAAAGGAGATAGTATTTGTATCGGCTTGTAGTGAGAAAATTCTTATCAATCTGCCACTATATTTGATGTTAACATTGTCCTCTACATCCTCATCATCCATGGTCATGGAGCTGACTAATAACAGGTCCTAGAAACATAGTAAGTTCTCTTGGATGTCAGACTATTTTGTCTTTCCCATTAATTAGCCCTCACAAAATAAAATTTTTTACCACTTTGATTCCAGACATTTTTCAGTATGAATCTCAGATTGCAGCTTGCAAGTTTAGTAAGAGTCCACAAGAATGAGGAAGATGGCATGTACTGGAAATCTGAGAACAAGTCATTGAGGGGAGGTATTAGTCAGAGCAGAACTGAAATTATTTTTGAGTCATCCGCTTACTTGCCTTAATAAACTTTGAGCTTGTCAGAAATTCTGCTGAAATGTGTTAAGGTCCATCACCTTCAGTGTAACTAATATTCTTGCTGACATTTTATACATTAAACTGGAGGGTTTAGGTGGAAAAGACATCATAGACAAAATGCTGTGGTGCTGGATGGAATTTATATAAGGGTTGAATTGTCAGGAAAGTGGCAGCCAGGGAGTGTGCTGAATGCAAACAGGTTCAGGGTAGGTGAGCTCCTGAAGGACAGAGATTGACTAGGATGTCCCGGAGTAAGAAGCAAGATAAATCAAGGTTTTGAAGTTCCCTGCATCACCTAGACTGCAAGAAGTTGTATATAAACTAGTTAAACCTCTCTGGAGAACTCAGAGAAGTCTCTTGTTCAAAGTGTCAAAGCTGATGTTGCTCAAATGAAACAAATCAAAAAAATTGATGATGGATTTACTAGGTTCCAGGGCCACCCAAAACAGATACGTCCAAGTGCTTTCCACTGATATACCACATTTGGTGGTTCCGTTGAGTTTGTGACCATCATGGAAATGAATGCAACTTGGTATAGTGAATAGAGAGCCTTCATTGAAATAAACAAACAAAAAAACATACTTAGGGGTTCTTACTCCGACTCTTGTACACTTTGGATCTCTGATCCTGGGCAAATCACTGAAACTTGTCATGTTCTAGACAAATTTTTAAAGAATATAATTTGCAGAAAAAGGTCACCCTATGTTGTTAGTAGTTTCCTCATATGGAAGATCTCTATGCCAGTGAAATAAAAATCTCGTCTTTATTCCAATCTCAGTATATGTCAGAAAAATGTGCTTGATGCAGAGGAGGTTCAAAGGCAGTATTTGAAGATCATCTAAAAGGTGATATAGGTCATTCATACATGTAATATGTGATAGGACACAGCAAGTGCATGGGATAGGTATACACCAAATAATAACTCAACATTCATTTTAATGTCTATTATGTGCTAAACACTATTCATTCCAGGTGCTGGAATACATAGGAAAAATTATTTGGTCCCTCCCTTGAAAGAATTTGCTTTACAGAATAGAACCAGGTGAACATTACACACAGTAGCAGCCACAGTATGTGAGGACTGTTTTTGATAGACTAAGCCCTGAACAGAAATGCAAGGACCTAAAACATTCCCAAAGGACTCTTGAGGCAAAATACATTCACATCCAGAGGAAGAATTATGAAACTGGAAAGCAGAATGAAGCAAACTTTTCTCTCGTGCTATGTTTAGTTTTGATTTGTTTTTTTTCATTGTTTCTCCCATTTGTTTTAATTTTTCTATGCAACATAACTGAGGTGAAAATGTGTTTAATAAGAGTATACATGTAGAACTCATATAAGATTGCAAGCTGTGTCAGGGAGGAAGGGGGAGAAAATTTCAGACTTATGGAAGTGATTGTTGAAAACTGAAAACAAATAAATTAATTAAACAAAAAATAATTTCCATTATGTTGGAGAAAACAATATGCATGCTTGCAATGAAGGATGAAAAAAACATACACAAAGTCAATACAAAGTTTTAGAAGGAAAACAGTAGTATCCATTATCTTGGAAGATATAAGGTAGGCCTGAGCTGAGTTTTGAAGAAAGATAAGAATTCTAAAACAGAGTTGAAAAGACAGTCCATCCCTGGCACACGGCACAGATGCTGTAATGGTGGATGGTTTGGGAAATAGAGTTTAATGTGTGAGGAACAGCAAGAAGGACAACATGTCCAGGAAAAGTAGCTTACATAAAGGGGAGTAGTGTGTAATATGACTGGAAAGAGAGACAAGAGCCAGTGAAAAATGGTTCTAAATGTCAAATGGAGGAGTTTACATTTGATCTGAGAGTTAGGAAGGAAATATTGCTATTTGTTGAGCAGGACACTGAGTTTTAGGAAATCACTTTGGCAGTTTTTTGGAGGACGTGTTAGAGATGGAAGATATTTGAGTTAGAGATGCATTTTAAGATACAATTAAACAGATAAGAAATGATGACGGCTCAAAGCATAGTGGGGATCATGGTGTACATGCAAGGAGGCAGATGAGAGTGATGTTGTGGAATAGAACTGACAGTATTTGGCAACTAATTGGATATGGGGAAGAAATCAAAGAAAATGCTATGTATTACATAAGAGTTCTAAAAACATGAAGAGACATTTCTGACTAGAGGGATGAAGAGAGATTTCACAATGGAAATGACAGTTGGGTTGATCTTAAGGAATATATGGGGTGAAGGCTACAATTGTAATTATGTTTTGTGGCCCTGAAACCCAAATCAGAGGAAAAGGGCCCATCGCTCTGCTAATGGTCTAAGGAATATCCCACCAGGCACTATGGAACATTGATGATTCTTTCATTTGAGCCTGATTCCTTTTTTTTTTCTGGGATCTAAATTTGTGTCCCATGTCCCTTATTGCTCCATGATGATGAAAAGTATCCAATGGGCAAATATATATTACTATATTGAATTCAAATGGGTCTTTTCTATGAAATGACAGATTGTGACTGAGATGAAAGTGCTACAAAGGATGTATCTCAGGAAGTCTTAGAAGCAATTATGCATGTCCTGGAATGCCTCTGTGACATGAATTAATATGATTTTCCAACAAGCAGGGACTTACCATAACTTCGTACTGTTGTCATTCTCTGAGGTAGAGCCTTGTTGTGCCTTTATGGGACATATATAACCTTCTGTTCTGGTTTTTGTAACAAAAATTACATAGAAAAAAAAAATTTATGTTGCAATCAAATTTGGTGATTGCTAGACAGAAATGGAGTAGGTTTCCTAGGAAAATAATGGGTTTCTCATTCCATAGTTGAAAGTCTTCAATAAGAGATTGAATGAAATATTTCAACAGCATAGGAGAATACATTCCTACTTTCTCCAGTTGAGTATAAGCTCCTTGAAGGCAGATATTCTTTCAGTTTTGGCTCTTTAACCCTAACCCTAGTGTCTCGCATTGAAGAGGTACAATAGATGCTTATGGAATTAGAATTTAAGTGAGTTTCAGCCAGATGTTTTCTGAGAAAATTTCCAGTTCAAAATATCTATGCTTCTGACAACTAGTAAACTAAACTAAAATGCTAAAAAAAGCAAAATATCTATGCTTTTATTCACTAGTAAACTAAAAGAAATTAAAACTAAAAAGCAAAAAAGAGAAAAAAGAAACAAAATTAAGCTTCTAGTGAACTTAAAACCTAGCCGCAGTGGCAATGTAATGCTTTACAAAATGAAACTTAGAGGAGTCAAGATGGCGGAGTAACAGCACTGACTTTTTTTTTATTATTATTTTATTTCTTTTCCGTGTTTTACAATCACTTCCACATAGCTTTTTCTCCCTCCCTGAGATGGCATACAAATGTATATAGGTTCTATACTTACGTTCTTATTAAATATATTTGCACCTTAGTCATATTACACAGAAGAATTAAAACGAATGGGAGAAATCATAAAAACAAACCAAAACATAATACAAAAGAAAATGATCTGCTACATTCTGTGACTGAATTCCACAGTTCTTTCTCTGGATGTGGAAGGTATTTTGTCTTAAGAGACTATTGGGAATTTTAAAAGTGCTTGCAATACAATGAAGTTCTAAGTCTTCCAGAAAAAGTCCTCACACACTATGATTGTTGCTGTGTATAAAGTTCTCCTGGTTCTGCTCCTTTTGCTCAGCATCAGTTCATGTGTCTTTCCAGGACTTTCTGAAGTCTTCCTGTTCATCATTTCTTACAGCAAAATAGTATTCCTTTACATACAAAAACCACAATTTATTCAGCCATTTCACAATTGATGCACATCCCCTTGATTTCCAGTTATTGGCCACCACAAAGAGTGCTGCTATATATTTTTGTACATGTGAGACCCTTTCCCATTTTTATGATCTCTTGGGGTTACAGTTCTAGAAGTGGTATTACTGGGTCAAAGGGTATGTGAATTTTTGTAGCCCTATGGGCATAGTTCCAAATTGCTCTCCAGAATGGCTGAATCAGCTCACAGCTATACAACTAAGAATTAGTGTTTCAACTCTCCCACACCTCCAACATTTAGCATCATCTTGTTTTGTCATGTTAGCCAATCTGATAGGTATGATGTGATATCTCAGAGTTGTTTTGATTTGCATCTCTCTAATCAATAGTGATTTAAGCCCTGAATTTCTAGAGGGCTCCAGCCAAGCCCAGCCAAATACCTGTAAAAATGGCTCTCAAATAATTCTGGAGCTGCAGAACCCACAGAATGACAGAGTGAAGCAAATCTCCAACACAAGACATCCTGGAAGGTCAAAGGGAAGTGTCTTATCACACTACCCTGGGAGCAGAACACATTCCGGTGTGGGCTGCAAGTGCACAGAGGGGACCTGAGCAGGCCTTGGGGAGACTGAGTCTCTTGCACCTGTGGTGGTTTCCAGACTTTATGACCTCCAAACATGGAGGATAAATTGGAAGGTCAGTAGGAAAATCCTGTGAGACCAATGTAGGAAAATGGTGTGGTCCAGGCCCAGCCTCAGGGTAGCACAGAAGGAAGGGGGCAGAGGAACCCACGGCAGCCACAGCATCCTGAGGGGGCAGTTGCAGCCACTGTTTCTGAAGTTCTAGGCCCACAGATTGTGGGGGCATCCAGCAGCTGACAGTACACCTTCCATCCCCACTGAAAGCAGAGAACAACCTTGATAAAGAGCACAAAAGTCATGTAAATGGCTGGGGAAACAAGCAAAAAAAACAAACAAACAGAAAAATAATCAGACTATTGAATCTTTGGTGACATGGAAGACCAAAGCATGCAACAGAAGAAAACAAAATCAAACCTCTTCCATCCCAAGCCTTCAAAAAAAATGTGAATGAGTCTCAGGCCACAAAAGAGTTCAAAAAGGATTTTGAAAATCAAATAAGAGAAGTAGAGCAAAAATTGGGAAGAGAAATGAGAGTGATGCAAGAAAATCATGAAAAATCAGTCAACTGCTTGCTAAAGGAGCCCCCCCAAAATGCTGAAGAAAATAACAGTTTAAAAAATAGACTACCCTACAAGACAAGAGAGAAGATGGGGATAAGGTAAAGGAGGGGTGTTAGGAGGGAGGGCAGATTGGTGGAAGGGGTAATCAGAATGCTCCACACTTTTGGGTGGGGGAAGGGGAGAGAGGAGGAGAAAATCTGGAACTCAAAATTTTGTGGAAATGAATGTTGAAAACTAAAAATAAATGAATAAATGAAACCAAAAGAAATTGAAATAAAAATAGACTAAAGCAAATGGGAAAAGAGATCCAAAAAGTCAATGAGGACAAGAATGCCCTAAAAAGCAGAATTGGCCAGATGGAGAAGGAGGTCCAAAAGCTCACCGAAGAAAATAATTCCTTAAAGATTAACTCAAAGTAGATGGAAGCTAAAACAAAACCAAAGGAATGAAAAAATAGCAGACAATGTGAAGTATCTCACTGGAAAAACAACTGACCTGGAAAACAGATCCAGGAGAGACAGTTTAACAATTATGAAGCTACCTGAAAGCTATGATCAAAAAAAGAGCTTAGATATCATCTTTCATGAAACTATCAAGGAAAACTGCACTGATATTCTAGAACCACAGCGTAAAATAAATATTGAAACAATCCACCCATCACCTCCTGAACGAGATCTGAAAAGAAAAATGTTTAAGAATACTGTAGTCAAATTCAAGAGTACCCAGGTCAAGGAGAAAATATTGCAATCAGCTAGAAAGAAACAATTCTAGTATTGTGAAAGTGCAATCAGGATAATGGCCAGATCTAACAGCTTCTATATTAAGGGATCAAACGGCTTGAAATACAATATTCCACAAGTCAAAAGAGCTAAGACTAAAACCAAGAGTCACCTAACCAGCAAAACTGATTCTAATACTTCAGGAGAAAAATGTCAATCAATGAAATAGAGGACTTTTAAGCATTCTTGGTGAAAAGAACAGAGTTGAATAGAAAATTTGACTTTCAAGTAGAAAAATCTAGAGAAGCATGAAAAGGTAAAGAGGAAAGAGAAATCCAAAGGGACTTACTAAATTTGAACTGCTTACATTTCTACATTGAATAATAATATTTGTAATTCAAGACTTTTCTCAGTATTTGGGTATTTGTAAGGGTTGTTTCCATGTAGACAGAGGGCACAGGGTGAGCTGATAGGAAGGGATGATATGTAAAACAATAAAAGTAAGGGTGAGAGAGGAATATATTGGGAGGAGAAAGGGAGAAATGGAATGGGGCAAATTATCTCTCATGAAAGAGGCAAGAAAAACCTTTTTCAATGCAGGGGGAAAAGGGGAGGTGAGAGGGAAGAGGTGAAGCTTACTCTCATCACATTTGGCTTAAGGAGGGAGTAACATGCACACTCAATTTGCTATGAAAATCTGTCTTACACTACAGGAAAGTAGGGGAGAAGGGGATAAGTGGCGTGTGGGGGGATGTCAGAAGAGAGGGCAAATGAGAGGAGAGGGCAATTAGAAGTAAAAATTTTAGGGGAGGGACAAGGTCAAAAGAGAGAATAGAATAAATAGGGGTCGGGTAGGATGGAAGGAAATATAATTATCTTTTCACAACATGACTTTTATGGAAGCCTTTTGTATAACTACACATGTATAACCTATATCGAATTGCTTGCCTTCTCAGTGGAGATGGGTGGGAGAGGAGAAAGGAAGAGAAGTCGGAACTCAAAGTTTTAAAGACAAATGTTAAAAATTGTTTTTCCATGCAACTGAGAAATAAGAAATACAGGTACTGGGGCATAGAAATCTATCTTGCTGTACATGAAAATAGAGGAAATGGGGATAAGGGAAGGAAGAGGTGTGATAGAAGGGAGGGCAGATTGGGAAAAGGGGTAATCAAAATGTTTTGAGTTTTGGGGCAGGGGAGGGGAGGGATGGGGAGAAAATTTGGAACTCAAAATCTTGTGGAAATGAATATTGAACACTAAAAATAAATGGAAAAAAAAGAAAAACATAACAAAAAAATGAAAACTCTTTAGCTCAAGAGTATGCCTGGCATACTGGTTTTCTTCATTGGTTAAAGATCTCCCCCCTCTCCCTCTGTCTCTCTCTCTTTCTCCCTTGTCTATCTATTCTGATTGAATGACTACCTATACCAAAGTTGGGGTACATTTGGAGATAGATTATGTCATTTAAGGAGGCTTCAACAGCACGATATTTGGAATAAACTGTAGGAAGAATGTATCTCATTTCTGAGAGCACTGCATTGATTATTTTTTTGTTAAAGAAGTTATTATTATTTTTTAATCAACCTCCTTTCCTCCCTTAATTAGGTATCTGACCTTGTGCATATTAGGTATCTGACCTTGTGCATGCCACTTTATGCCTTGATGCCTAAGTTTTCTTATCTCTAAGATGTGGAATAATAATTATACCTCATTTACTTAAAGAGAAATGTGGTATTCAAGATCTCCTGAGGACTTTCCCAAATTCAGATGCTAAACATGTGGCATTGGAAAGAGATTTGAAATTGACTGAACAGATACCTCGACTATAATCTCAGCCCAGCCACTTATTCTTTATTGGCAATAGACAGTAATTTAACCTTTCTGAATTTCAGTTGTTTCTTTCTTATTTGAAATTAAGACAACAATACCTGCCATACTTACATTGCAACATAATTGCAAAAACTGAATGGGGATGATATATTTAAAGGATTTTTTAAATCCAAAGGTGCTCTGTCAATGTCAGCTATTATTATTAAATTGCTGGTGTGTGAAGAAAACAAACCCATTATTTATATTGATAAATGATATATAATTATTCAAATTGAGGGGGCTGGACTAGAAGATCTCTCAGGTTCCTTTATTCAACAACAACAACAAAATTATATATGGTAACAATTCGTAACTAATGCCCTATGACTAATAGCTAATAACAGAGATGAAATGCATTTCTAACCTTCAATTCTGAGAAGTCTCTTCCTGTGACACTGCTTGCTGCACAATAATTCTCTGTAAGCTAAAATAGCTGTGACACCAAATATTCTGTATTTCCGGTTTCCAGGACATCAGCAGACACAGATTTCCCAGAATTCAATTATATACGTGTGTATATATGTGTGTGTGAGTGTATATATGTGTGTATACACACACACACATGTATATGTATATGTATGTATATACACACACATACATATATAAGAGAATTCTGGGACAGTCATATCTGCTGATATCTATCTATATACACACATATACGTGTGTATACATGTATGTGTATTGGCCCTTGTTCTTTAGAGTCAGGGAACTTCAAAGATAATTATAGTCACGTCATCTCAAAATCAATGAGACCCAAAAGGCAAAAGGCAAAAGTTTCCTCCACGACAGCTAAAAGCAGTCTACTATTTTAGAACTCCTATGAGGTCTTCACCACATCCAAGGGAATTCCGTTGCACTTTTAACCATCTCTATTTGTTAGGAATTGTTGATTTTATTGTTATTGTTGCTGTTTCTATTGTTTTATACTGTTTTCCCTTTTTCTTGTCTCAATCAAAAATATTCTCTACCTTACATTCTTCATTTATAGTTCTACCTTTAGGTACTTAATAGATCAAGGCAAATCACTCTCACTGGTAACAAACCTTTAAATCTTTGCCAGCTACTCTATCATTTTCCATCCAAATCTATACTTCTCCTGGCCAAATGTCCTAATTCCTTCAATGAAATTTATGTATGCCATGATCCTGAGACCATTTGGCATCATAGTCTCTGATCTATGAAAATTTATTTTTGAGGTTTTCTCATTTATTTGTATTTTGTTTAAAAATAAATCAGATCTGCACAGGCATTATGCAATGAACCAAATTGGGAGGAGATGGTGGTAACAAAAACTCACTTTACATGGAATAATCCCAAGGCATGAGACATAAATCAGCCTGCATAGGGATAATAAATGTTGTAGTTATCTTCATAATAATAATGGCAGCCAAAGTAACAGCAACAGTCAGCATTCATACATCACTTTAAAGTTGAAAAAGTGCTTAAAATTATTATCTCATTTGCTGCTCACAACAACCTTGATACTATTATTATCATATTTAGAAGATGAGGAAACTGAAGTAGAATAAGGATAAGGGAAAATGGAGTAGAACTCAGGTTTTCCTGACTCGACATCCAGTGTTCTAACCTCTGTATCACATGTTCCAAATTTGTCTCCATTGTGATATGCAACATCCATTTTTAGAATTTGCACTCACAGAATCCGGTTCTGGAGGCACTGGGACTGCACTACTTCACATTGATAATCCTCGGAATTTTTTAGTAAAAATTAATCCATTACTCTTTTCTCATTTTAAATATAAATAAATGAAAGATGTTTGCAAAATAAAGTTCCATATGGTAATTTGCATAGAACGTGATAGAATACTGGAATGTTTTATTGAGATGGAAGGTAGGAGATCAAGAATTCAAGGACTTCTTCTAGAAGGGGTGGTTTTAATATGAGCAGGATGTAATTTTACAATGCAAAATGCAACATTTGGACAAGTTGATGATTTCTGTTCCTTTGGGGTTTATTAATCACAGAATGACCAAGTAAACAGAAACTTCACAAGAATATCTGGTCTAACCTGCACCCGATTAAAAATTCCCTCTGAAATCCACACAGCAAATGGCTATCTAACATCTTTCTTTTTTTATCAATACCTTTGTTTAGGGGAAAATCACTATCTCCTGAGGCAGCATAATAGAGAGGGTTGGCCCTGGAATTAGAATGACTCAGTTACCTGAGCTCAAATACATATACACACATAATATATGTGCACATCAGTGTACATATGTATATATGTACATCTATCTCATATATGCGTGAATAAAAGCCATGCAGGTGTATACACATATGCATGTGCATATTTGTGGGATATATGATTATATATTATTATATCGCAATATATCTCAAAATGATTACATTTCTCTCCCAAGTACTGCTATTTCTTTTACTATAGCACAAAAGGAATAGGCTAGGGAGGAAAGAAAAGAAAGATAGATATACACAGGCACACACACACATATGCACACACAACTATGCATATACACATATACCTTATATATACACACTCTGAAAGAATAATCATGTATATTGATTTTTATATTATTTTAAATTTCTATCACAATAAATTAAAAAAATAAATAAAAGTATATTCATGCATGGATATATGTATGCATATGTAACATATACATGTTCATATGCCTATATGTACAAAAGGTAGATAGACATAGATAGATATGAATACACACATTTTTCTAAACGTATATTCGTGTTGAGTTAACATATGCTATTTTGAACATAGATCTCACTGACAAATGTCAGGCTCCATCATATGAAATTTTCCATTTTCTCTCATTGACTCTATTATGTTCAATATTTTTATTAATAGTTTGCATGAAGGTATAAGTGGATTGCTTATAAAATTTGCCAGTGACAAAAACCTGGGAAGTCTAGCTAACATTTTGGATGACAGAATCAAGACCCAAGATGGATCTTGACAGGCTAGAAGGATGAGCTAAATCTAACAAATTGACATGTAATGGAGATAAATGAAAAGTAACATAGGGTTATACAACTGCAAACTGTGCATTAAGTATAGTATGAATGAAACATTGGTACAAAGGAAGTTTTTTTGAGGGGATAAAGAGCTGGAGCTTATAGTCGATTGCAAATTCAATTTAAATGAACATTGAGATACAGGAGCAAAAAATAACAAAACAAAACAATGATGGTGCTGTCTCAGGCTGGGTTAAGAGATGAATCATGTACAAAATGGTGGATTCAGATGGTAGACTGTCTGTACTAGTCAGAAAGACTAGTCTGGCCTCAGATACTTCCTAGTTGTGTGTCCCTGGGCAAGTCACTTAACCTTGTTTGTCTCAATGTTTTCATCTGTAACATGATGTGAAGAAGAAAATGGCAAACTATTTCAGTATCTTTGCAAAGAAAACCCCAGATGGGGTCACAGAGGTAGATACTATTGAAACAGCTGAAGAACCACAAAAACTCGGAAATGATCACTTTGGGGACTGGGAGGCTTTTATGTCATTTTGAGAAAGACATGGATAATATTGAGAGTTTATTGAGGAATGAAATTAGGATAGAGAAGAATTTGCATTCATGACATATAAGGATGAGTCTAAGTAACTTTTGATAGTTAACCTGGAGAAGAGAAAATAACAGGATATATGCTCATTTTCATGAAACATTATATATATATATATATATGTGTGTGTGTGTGTATACACACATGTGTATGCACACTATACACACATATATGTATGCACATATGTGTATATGTATTTGTATGTTATATGTACGTGTGAATATACACACATATGCATATATACATAGGCATAAATATCTACAGACAGATAGTTATGAGGGCTATATGAAAAAGGGATTAAAATTGTTTCACCTAGCATCTACAGCACAATAAGAACAATCAATGTAAAAAATTTATGCTTGATACAAGATGAAGAAAAAAAATCCTTTCTCTTAAAGACCTTAAAAAGGGGACTGAGTTGGCTCTGGGATTTAATACGTGGCAAGATGGCCATGTATTAGAGTTATTATTGGGAAGATTTCATTAAAAGATATTGGCTACTTCAGATAGATTCAGATAGATCCCTACCAACTCTCAGATTCTGTAATGTAATATATCCAAGATATATAGGCAGTTTATAAAACCACATAAAACTTAAAGTTATTACCCAATAGAAAAGTTAGGATAGGTTATAAACTTGATGCTCTAGAAAGAATTGTAAACTATTAACAGTGATGTGAAAAAAAAAATGATCTATATCTCTTATTATCTGAGAAAGGCAAATCAAAAGGAGCTTGATCCAATATTCAGACAATTAACATAGATAACCAAAGATGGTAACAGTCAGTGTTGGAGAAGGTATGAGAAGTCAGGCACATTAATGAATTATTGATGGAAGTTTTGCAACCATCCTTAGGAAGTGATTTGGTGTTAAACAAATAAAATGGCTACAGTATTAATGTCCTTCAACGCAGAGATTCCCTGGCTACACGTATAATGCCAGGATGCAATAAAAAAACACTCTATATACACACACATGCTTGCAAAATGATAGAAGCTGATGCAAAGTGACCTAAAGTTAAAGTAAATACTATATAATGAATAAAGTAACATAAATATAAAGAATTACCGCAGAATAATCAATATGGAAAAAAATTATAAAGAACAAGCATTTTCCCGAAGACCAGGCACGAGGACACGCCACCTCTCCTCCTTCGGAGAGGCTTGGGCCACAGAGAACACTGACTATATTGTTAGATTTTTGTGGTTGATGGATTGATTGGTTTTGCTAGGTATATTTTTTTCTTCATCTTTTCAAATAAATCATGCTTATGATGTATAACTCTCTGGAAGAGAGAGAGGACTTTTTGGGGAAAGGGAATGTAGATGATGTAAAAACAAGATATATCAATAAAAGTCTCTTTAAATAAAATACAAACCCAACACAAGGATTTGAACCTAGAACTCTGATTCCAGAAACCAATGGCCTTCCCATTGTATGCCGCTATATCTCTTATTTATTTTTTAACCTAGATCATTGATGCTAAATATATTTTAGTGTGGAACCTCACTAAAATAATCCAGATTAATAACTAGAATCTTACAGAATTAATTGAGTTGGAAAGAAAGATTAAGCGGTCATAATGGATGTTCTGTTATGCACAATGGCAAAATTGGAATCCCTATCTTCCAAATGCTAAGTCTATCCTATGTCATTTCACCTTTCCTTACAAATGTATACTCATATTTTAAATAATTAGTTTTCCGTTGACTTTCTTTTAAAAAAATTAACACTATTTGTAAAACACTAAAGAAAATACAAGTTAAACGCTTTGAGATGAAAGCAAAGTGCTCAGTTCTTGAACAGCACTCCTAAACCTCACACAGATCTTGTTGACAAACGTTTTGAAAAGCAAATCTGGTGTCTTACATGTGTGGAGGACACCATTAAGAATGTCTGTGTAAGTATAAACTTGGAGCATACAGATTGACAAGATGTTTGATGAAGCATCAAGAAATATTTGTAAATATTTCCAGTGTCAGCACAATTCACAGGCTGAAATAGAGGCTGGCTGACACAAGATCATTTATATGTAAACGAGTAAGTAAGATGGAAGGCAAAGAATGGAAAGAGATGAGTTTGCCATCCATGGCTGTATTTCAGAGTGTTACTAGACCAACGCCCTGTATTCAAAGATCAGTTTACAAATGAAAAGCTTCATTTGGGACACCGCAGTTCAGTAGAAGTGGCAGGGGTTACATCCTTAGGAGAAGGGTGGGGAACACTTTACCAAGGCTATCCTGATTGAACTTTTCAATGTGTCCTCCAGATAGGCTTCCTCAATTTTATCTCTTTCTTTGACTCTGGGGATGACTTGTTATTTATCCCTATTTTATCATTTACCCATCCCTGAAATCAACCCAATTTTTGCTGCCTTTCAGTTATCTAATCCTATTGGGTATGATGGGACAAAGCTTTACGTGACAGAAGTTGGAAGCAGAAATGATTTCTGCATTTCCTCATCAAACCAATGCAGCCAATAATGGGTAGCTAAGACATTTGATGTGTTTCATAACAGTTTTTGTAGCTTAAAGTCTTTCAGTATAAAACATTTAGGACCTCCCATTGACTTTTTAGGAGAAATGATCCTATCATGTGAAAACAGGAAATAATTTAATTGGGTGGAGGGGCAGATGAATGAGCATGTAATCATCAGTAGCATATAAATTCAATGGATACCAGTTGTATTCTGCAGATAAACTGCTTTTTTTTGGGGGGGGGGGAGGTTAGTGCAGATTTCAAAAGGAACTGTAATCAATATCCTGAGCTCGTTTTGTGAAATTCAGAGGGAAAGACTTTATACCATGATCAATTTTATCCTACATTCTACTTGGTGTGAGAATACTTCACCTCCCACCCACACCTCTCAACTGACTCTCAACTCAATGAATCAGTCAATATTCCTTGCTTCCCAGAGACATCTCCAGTTTTTCCCTTTTCCTCCATCACTCAATAACTCCTCTTTCTCTGAAGTTCCTTCCATTCATACTGCTGCTCATTTCGGTAGCTATTGTCTACAAAACTCCAAATCATTACTCTTCCCTCTTCAATGAGTTCCGTTCCTGGTTCATAATTTTTCCTTCTTCCTCAATCGCTGCCCTCATACTAGGGGACTTTAAACATATATACTGATATCTACTTCAAATACCCTAGCCATTCAGTTCATCAGCCTACTTACTTCCCATGAGCTACTGCTCCATCCAGCTCAGCCACACATAAAGATAGCCATAATCTTGATCTTCCATTACTTATAAATGTACCAATTCTATGTACAAGAATCTGGAAATCTCCTTATCTAAT
Source organism: Notamacropus eugenii (assembly GCF_028372415.1). NCBI lineage: Eukaryota > Metazoa > Chordata > Mammalia > Diprotodontia > Macropodidae > Notamacropus > Notamacropus eugenii. The sequence continues at coordinate 12,842,476 of NC_092877.1, forward strand.
CACAAACTTTTAACCTTTTCCCCTGCCTTCTCTTATAAAATTCTACTCTTCCTAAGGACTATGACCTCTAATCGACCCTGAATTCTCTCTTAAGCCATCTCCATTTCCACTAGCCACAGACTATTCTCCCTGTCTTGACCTCTTATTGAACCATTTGATCTCAGCACAATCCTCCCCTCTTTGTTCCATAGCATCCTTATCACCATCCTGAGTTCATTCCCACCATTTTACCATCTTCTCCTATACATGTGGTGCTAAAGAAAGACAGAGAAAAATCAAGTAACTCTTCTATTTGGGTCCACATGTCACATGTGTTACGTAATGCTACATAATCTCAACTGGGTCCTCCCTGCTGCTAGACAATTCTATTACACCTCAATCAACTCACTATGCCACTCTTCTCAGTGGTTTGGCTCTTTAAAACATTTCCATCCCTCCTCCAACTTCCCAGAGATCTCATTCCCCTTCTTATCTCAGAGCAAAATATTGCAACAAATTTTAGAGAAAAATCATTAGGGACCGTGGGCCACCACCTGGTGAGTGAGACTCAGGAGGATTACACTGGCTACCAGATTGAAAGAGGGATAGAAACCCTTACTGGGGGAGGGTGTCCCTGAGCCTAATGACCCTGGACCACCTTCTGCCCCACATCCCTGCGCTCTGCAGCCTGTTTTCTTCTTGGGCATTTCTTGGTGCTGCTGCAGGATGTGCTTGGGTTCGAGTCTGGGCTCAGGCTGAGTTGTGGGGCTGCTGCTGTCAGGCCCCTGATGCAGATCTCAAAATTTTTGTCAGGAGACACAAACCTCAAAAAGACTTTTGGAGTCACCAGATTGAGACAAGGAGAGTTTAGGTTAGTCATTCAACAAGCAGAATAAGGTGGTTTTCTGGACATGAAAGGTTTCCATTCAGCAATCTGGACTTTGGAGTATCATCTTGTCGAAATAAAAAGCCAAATCAGCCTCCATTGAGCTCGATCAAATGATGGTGTTTTATGGGCTTTACCTAACAGACAGTATATGCCAAGGGCAGTAATCGTGACCTTCACTTAAAAAAATTCCTTAATTCAAGAGTTCTCTCAGCCTGAGTTGCCCTTTATCCTTCTCTGAATAATATTGACAGGACCTGCAACCACGTTAATAACATCTGATCTACCATTTTTGGCAAAAGCCTCCTATGATACAAAGGCCAAGTTGAAAAAAGAAAGAGAATGACTGAATGGAAATAATAACCATTAAGCAGTCTGAATCTCATAGTAGGTGCTAAGTGGACTTAATAAAGAAAAAATAGAAGTGATCATTATAGAATTAGATAGAAATAAACCTCCAGTAAGGGAGACCTGGGTTCAAGTCTTTTCTCTAATACATACTGGCAGGGTGACCACAGACAAAACACTTAGTCTCTGTGTGTCTAAGACTCTCTAAGCTGCAAAGAGAATACAGATCTGCATTGGGAGTGAGGAGTTTCTCCACAAGCAACTCCTTGTACTTGAAATCCCAAGTCTGGTCCCAAAAGATAGAGGATAAGAAGTTTAAGCAAGAAGGAATCTTTGAGATCACCTAACTCAATACTTTCATTTTACAGAGAGGGCAACTGAGGCACAGAGAAATTAGATAATTACCCAAATCATACGGCACCTAAGTGGCTGAGAGAAAATTTGAACCCAGAGCCACTGCCTCTAAGTCCATCATTTGTTATACTATTCTGTGGACCCTCCTTTTCCCTCAAGGGCTTTATATTTTAAATCAGACCAAACTGCACAGACACAGTTAACTAACAGGGTGTGGTGCCCAGTATAAAAGTTATGTCAAAGGTCAAAATTCCTTTGCCTGTTTTCTAACTGTGAACTGGCCACACAAAGTTAACATGGTTAACTCTACCTTTGGCTAGCCCATCTGCAGAAAGAACTGCCCCTAAATACTGTGAAAATGGATGAGATAACAGCCTTTAAATGATTTGGGGGAAAAATCTGGATCCAAAGCAGTGTGTCTTGCCTGCTAAACTTCGGATTAATGACACCAGGCTTTCTCCAATTCTCCAATTCTAAGTCTACAAGAATACACCGCAGTGGACTTCAGTGATTCACAGACAGCAGGTGGTTCCCCTTGTCTCCAGGGTCAACAATCACTGCAAGGTATGATTGACATTAGAGCAGCCTCTTGGATGGAATCAGGTAAACCAGGACAAATAGCAGCTTTTAGCTCCAGTTCATTCTGGGCATCCCATTAGTGTCCATGTAGGCAAGTGAGCTTTTCCCAGCATTATACAAAAGGAAGAAGTTCTTATTTCCTGATGGTTTCCTACCTGCAGCTAAAGAGAACTAGCCCTTAGTTTCCTATTGGAGGATAGTACTGGTGCAGTCATGCAGGCCATGTGCTTATCTGTGTATCACCAACTTTTAGAAATAGCTATGCCCTGCCTACACCTTAAGAAAGAAAGTATTTTCACATAATAAATCTCCCCTCTGAAAACCCTAGGGGATACAGTATGGAGAGAGAATTATCTGGCAGACAAACAATCCACAGCCATCACCACCACTTTGACTCTTGATTCCTTGCCAGCCTCAGTTTTATTTCTGAAGATCACGGCATAAGGCCTAAACTTGGAGCAAGGAAGGATCAGTGCCCTCCTTTTACAGAGAAGAAAAAGGAGCCTCATGGGACAAAATCCTCACACCTACAGTGCAAGTAACAGAGCTCACTACCCAGGTCCTTTGACACAAGTTCTTGTGCTCTCTCCATTGCACCACACCACCTGCTCTCTCTGGCTTGTTCTGGTACATCTATAAGGATGTTCCTTTTTGCACACAGATTCAGATGATGCCACAGAGATAGACAACATCTGCTGTCTACTCTTTCCAGAAATATGAAACTTCTTTACTAAGGTACCACCAAGTAATCCAGAGGCCTTCTCTTCCATGCAAAAAATAAAATAAAATAAAATAAGAACAGTCAAGTTAATCTCAGATCAACCAGAGATAAAGTGGTTTGGCCTGGATTTCAGGGAACTGGGGCTATATTTTTCATGAATAATACTGACAAGAGCTTGCCTTCTAACCTGTACATCATTTTCTTGCCCTATCAGAACTAAGGGCAGGCTCCAACTCAGCAATAGCCAGGTCACATTTCCTTGTCCTTAGATAAACATGTAAGTGCTTCCTAACCTCCTCCTCATCATAATTACCATTATGCTGAATAGAAATTGTTTCTCTTTCACCAAGGAGCCCTGAGAGGCTTCCCCTCCAGTTTTGTTTTGTTTTTATTTTTTTTTTTTTGCTTTTTTCTATTAAAGGGGCCATCCCTTGAGTAATTTCTTAAAGAAGCCTATTCATTGAATGAAGGTATCTCATTCAAAGTGATAATGTGATAAGACCTTAGCCTGAAAGGGTCAGGGTCTCCCATTGCATCCTGGACCATCTCCAGTCATCCTGCTGAACATCATGGCACTGGATCCAGATGGCTCAGGAGAAGAAAGTGAGGTGGTTGACCTTGCACAGCCCTCCCTCACTCAAATTAAAGTCAACTCATCATGCCATCATCGTGATGTCATGGTCCTCTTTGAGAATGAAGGACAAATGCAAAAACAATTCTGACATCTTTACTGCAGGACCTCATCACCTCACATGGGGGCTACTATAATAGCTTGCTGTAGGGTCTTCTTGCTTCCTGCTTCTCTCTCCCACTGCTGCTCACTCCCTTAAGTGATTTTCCTAAGGTGCAGGTCAGATCATGTCACATCCCAACCTCCAACTCAATATACTTTAGTAGCTATCTATTGCATCCAAGGTTCAAATGCAATCCCTCCTTCATTTCCAGTTTTCTGAGACCTTACTCCTTGCAACATGCTCTTCAATCTGATAAACCTCCTGCCTATTTCATGAAAAAAGAAATGCAAATTGGCATTTTCTTTGGCAGTCCTCCATGCCTAGAAACCTCTGTTGCTTTCCTAACTTGTAGACCAACTGAAATCCCCCCATCTACAGGAAGTCTTCTCTAATTCCTCTTAATTCTAGTGCCTTCTTTCTGTTAAGTATTTTCTGTTTGTTCTATAACTTGCTTTTTCTGTATTTGTTTAAATGTTGTTTCCACTTGATTGTAAGTCTGAGGTCAGGGACTGGATTTTGCTTCACTTTATATGAACTAACCACAATATCTGGCACATAACAGGCACTTAATAAAGTTAATTAATTGAGTGACTATATGTATGTATGTATATACACATATGCGTGTATATGTATATTACACACGGTGCATATTTGTGTATTTGTGCAGAAATATGTGGCCTTAGGAAAATAAACATATGGCTGTCTGTAAAACCAAGAGAAATCTAGAGGTAGACAAATTAAAATCAGAAATCCCTTAAAATTTTGTAGTTGTTAAACTTCATGATTTAGGAATTTTTCTCATTTTTCCCCGTAAATTTATTCCCTTCTTTCCTACCAATACTAAGAAATAAATAGGTAAACATACTTATATTAATGTCACAAGATCATAGATTTTGAGTTGGAAGGGGTCTCAAAGGTCTATTAGTCCATCATACAGTGAAGAAAATGAGACAAGAATGGTCCTATGAATTGCCCCAGGACACGCAAGTAGGTGTTATCACAGAGTCAAAATTTGAAACCAGGTCTTCTGCTGTTAAGACCCATGTTCCTTCCTCTGTATCTCTATCTTATATAAACACTTGATGAAATGCTTCAAGGTTTTACCTTTTCACTACTCTGTGTACTCCTTTTATTAATGCAGGTTCTAACCTATTACCAAAATAGACAATTAATTGCTGGGGTTTATAAGGTCAGGAGTGGAATGGGGGGTGGGGTGGAGGTAAGGAGGAAGCAAAACCTGGTGAATCGTCTTCTGGTAATGAGTATCTCTGGACTTATCTAGTTTCTGGGTAATATAATGGTAATGTGCCCCTGCTTATACTTGAGGGTTTTCTGTTATAGCAGTGCCTACCAATGCCCAGTGTGGCTGCCACAAATGTAGGCTTCCTTCCAAAGTGTGGCAAGGGATCACATCAGAAAATGAAGAACAGGTTCAGATTTGGGAAGCTAAAGGAGTATTGGTTTGGGAGTCAGAAAACATAGGTTTGCATCTTGGTTCAGCCACTTCAACAAGCAGGTGTTAAAGGCCCATAGTGGACAAAATGCTGAACTAGGGGCTGGTGATGCAACGATGAAAATGAGCCAGTCCCCGCCCTTAGAAACTTTACATTTTACTCAGGCAAACAAGAAATGCGTGTAAAACAATGACTAGGATATAAGTGCACATTTTTGAGAGACAGCCATCACTGAGAGAATCAGAAAAGACTCCTTTAAGAAGGATCACATGGGCTTAGATTTTATTGGTGATTCAGTGGATGCAAGAAGTGGAATTAAGGAATGAGAACAGATATGAGATATAACCTGTGGAAAGTGAGGAGAGCCAGAGATAGAACTTAGTAGGCAGAGAACATGAATTTATTCAGTTTTCCTGTAACTATATGAATTGAGTTATATACCCTTAGCAGTATTCAGTTTCCTCTTTGTTATAATGAAGCTGAGTGATAAGATCCCAGACCTAAATATGTGATTTTTGCTCTGAATCTGTTATTTTCACTGAAATATAAGTTGCTTTGAAGGGGAGATTCCCATTATCAAAGAAGATCAGCAATTATTCTTCAGTATATGATTTTGGAGAGGTGCCTAGAGATGCTAAAAGGAAAAGGGCCATAAAGATCCTAAGTGTCAGAGATCATGCTTGAATGCCAGTAGGCCTTTCTGACTCCAAGAGTCATTCTTCATTCACTACTCCACAATGTCTTTCATACATGTGTATACATGATCCTTTGTTGCCTTTCACATGCATGAGAGACAAACTGGTGAAATGGATAGAAACCTGGATTCAGAGGTAGGAAGATTTCTTAATGATTTTATTACTGCCATAGGGCAAGGCACTTAACCTAGCAATACCCCAGTTCATCTCTCAAAGATTTCAAGTTGCAGAGCAGTTCTGAATCTGCATTTATGGAGGGTCTATATGTGTACCTATACCTATATCTGTATTTATATCTCATCCATCCATACATAGATCTCTCTACATGTAGATGCATATATAAATCATATTGATAATTTTTGATTCATTGATAAATCAATGTATAGTTCTACGTATATATCCATCGAATGGAGTCAATCTATACATAGATATCTCCATATGTACACATATATATACATATGCACACACACATCATATATGTGTGAATATGTATATATACAAGTATTTATACTTATATATTTGTATTTTTATGTATACTTAGGTATCAATATGTATCAATATGTTTATAGCATATTTAAAGTGACTTCAAATTATTTTTCTCTCCAGAAATTTGTCATGTCTCATGATGCATTTGGCAACAGCCTCAGGGGTTTCAGAGCCTGGGTCTGGAATTACTTAAAGAGTGATGGAAGCCTATTATCAATCACCTCCTTTCCAAATATTGTTCCCCTGAACATTCATTTTCGTATGTTATTTCCAAGTGTAAATAACATATTTTCATATGTTATTTCCAAGTGTAAATGTGAGCAATGGTCTCTTGCTGCTGCACATAAAATCCCCCTTGAGTATACTTTCCTTTGTTATATCTCAGTAATAATGTTTAGAACTCTCTCCAGGAGGCACAAGGTCATGCATGCAATAAAGTATATTGGCTATCAGAAAGGGGGATATTTATGGAATTACTCTGACTGTGGCAGAGGAGTGTAGTGACTGAGTTCGCAAAGTATTTTTTGTTTTTGTTTTTTTGTTGTTGTGCTTTTGGCTGTTTGTTTGTTTTTGTGGGGTGGCAAGCTCTTCTAAAAGCCTTGAAGCTGTAAAGTCTTTGCCTAAGGGTACCGTGATGTATCACCCTTTGAACAAGGTGGCTAATTTCATACAGGTTCAGTTTCAGTTTGACTTCATAATCAATATATATTTCTACCACAACAGCTACAAAAGACTTTCTACATATTTGTACAGAAAGTATTACCATGAACAACAATAGCTTGCTTTTATGTCCCTTACTATGTGCCAGGCATTGTGCTAAGAACTTTACAAATATTATCTCATTCAGCCCTTGGAAGTAGGTGACATTATTATTCCCATCCTATAGCTGAGGTAACTGAGGTAAGCAGAAGTTAAATGACTTGCCCAAGGTCACACAGTTAGTAAGTGTTTGAGGCCTATTTTCATTTGATTCTTCTTGACTCCATGTCCATCTCTTTATCATTGTATCATCTGTCTGAGTAATGTAAGCTGCTTTTTCTGCTCCTATTTCCCTTTATTATTTTTTTACCTTGTTTTGAGCTAGAAATTCTCTTTCTCTTTCCCAATACCAGCTGTTTGAGAAAGGAAGGATAAGTTTTTGTCTTTGGAATTCTCATATCTGGATACATTTCTGGTATTTAGAAATACAGTGTAGGCTAGATTGTGATTCAATTGTTAGGAGATATGCTGGGTGAGGGAACTCCCTCTGCAATATAGTTTCACATTTCTCCATAATGTAGAGGATTAACTAGGTGCCTAGACCAATAGTACAGAAAGTGTTATATGACATTGCCCAAGGATCCATGAAATTAAAAAAAATCATAATATTAAGATGTTTTCATTTCTAACACAGTAAATGTGTATAAAGAAAAACTTGCATAAAGAAAAAATTGTGGGGCCCCCAATGACTTTTATGATTATAAAGACTTCCTCAGACAAAAATTTGTTTGAAAAACTCTAGCTTAGAGTCTTGGGAAGTAAAAATAATTACCCAATTGACCTAAAGTCAATATATGTCAGGGGCAGTACTCAAAGGAACACTAGCTCTCTAATAACAATGCCACAAAGAATGGATTGAAAATTTCAAAACAAAACAACAAAAACAAATAAATATTACACACAACCTTGTACAATTGAATTTCAGCCAGAGAAGGATTACACAGATCCATCCATCTATTCAACCAATAAAGACCTTCTATTTTTCAGGTAATGTGCTGGGTACTAGAGGATACAAAGACAGATAACATTGTCTTCTTTCAAAGAATTTAGATATTTTGGGGGGATGCATATAGCAAAACGATACATACATGCATACATATACGTACACATATACATGCAATACACAGATATAGAGACAAAAAATCATATATAAACTATGGTGATGGTGGATAGGGTTTTAGAAATTGAGAGTGTCAGGATAGGAGGTAGACTTGCAAGACAGACTTGCAAGAATCTAGAAAATCAACAGCAAGAGGTTAGAAGGAAGTCCATTCCAGGTATGTGATTTTGTCTAATGTCAAGGACACAAAAGATGGAATATAATATACAAGGAAGGGAATTTAGATGGAACATTGAATATGTGAAGGGAAATAATTTATCACATACTTAGAAAAGTAGCAGATTTTAGAATTAGTGAAATTTTGAGTCCAGCATTAAATTAGCATTAAATATGAGGTGAATATATTTGTTATTAATATTGAGATATGATTACTTGGTAAACTCCCACAAAGAGCCCAGAATATCTGAGGAAATTGATGATTTCTACCTGATTTTCACCCTTGATTTTAATCTCATTTTCACCTGTCTTTGTAATCACATCATCCACAAAATGGAAAATATTGTAAGCAAATGGTATTGCTTCATTTCTGTGCATTTTTATCCTTTTTCTTGTTTTCTCAAAAATCTGAATATTTTACACACGTATCATATATAACATGTGTATATGTACATATGTATGGATATACACATATGCTCAAAATAATCCCTGATTAAAGCATGAAAAGGGAGGTTATGTGGTATGGATAGACATAACTGAACAGACCACAAGTTGGTTTTTCTTTTTAATGCCCAAAGTTTTGTGTGATCTTAGATAAGACACCTTCAAATATGTTAATAATTACTTATGGTATGTATGGGAATGGGGAAAGTAGAAGTGTTTTGGTCCTGAGAGAGAAGTGAAATGTTCATAATACAAACTACTTTAAATGCTCATGTTTGTATCATATTTTCCTCATAAAATAATTTCCTTTGAACAACCTGTCAATCAAATAGCAACAGTCATGCAATTGTTTTTTGTAACTACAATTGTTATTTCAGTGTTAGAGGGAAATTGTCAAGGGAAATCGTTAGGGGACATAGTGGACAGAATGCAGGAACTGGAATTAGGAAAACTTGAATTTAAAAACTGCTTTAAATTTTTTTCTGGTTTTCTGGCTCAGGGCAAATCTGTCAACTTTTCTGCACCTCCGTTTTCTCATCTATAAAATGTGGGAAATGACAGCACCTACCTTTCAGCGTTCTTATAAGGATCAAATTAATTAACATATCTAACATGCTTTGAAAAATATAAAGCACCATATGAATGTTACCTGCCTATCCAATATTGCGATAATTATCATCATTGACAAGAATTCTTGATGAGGAAATACCTTCTACCTCTTTAGACTAGCGCTTTGGCTGTAGTACACCTGAGACAAATGGCAGAGGAACGAGAGGTTGTCTGACTTTCCTAAGATTGAAAAGCTTGCATGAGTTACAGGTGAAACTTCAGCCCAGGTCCTCACCTATCCCCAGTTTTCTATCCTCAAAGACTTTTTCTATCCACAATGCTAAACAGCTTCTAGTTTCATTTTAGATGTGAAAGATTTAAGGTTCAAAACTTATAAATGATTTTCCAAGATACCAAGTGAGAGAGCCAAAACTAAAGTAGAATTAGTTCATGCAAATCACTTAACCTTTCTCTCAGTTTCCTCAACTACAGTTCTGCTTGGGCATGCAAGGGAAGACTAGCAGCTGCTTTCCAAGGTTGTTGTGAAGATCAAGGAGATAATAATTGCAGATCACTTAGACTACTGCCTGGTATGTTGAAGGTGTTATATAAATGCTCATTCCTTTCTTTTCTATGTGAGCTAATGACTAAATTAATATCTTTGCCCTGATTATCTGAACTATATAATCAAAGAAATCACTCATTCTCTGTGTGTAAGTTGTTATGAATAACAAAACATTTAATAATTTCTTACTATGTACTAGGCATTTAGTTAAATGCTGGATATAAATATTAAAGATAGTCCTTGGTTTTCCAAGTTTTGCATTGTAATCAGAGACAAGAAACATATAGGAGAGTCATGAAGAGGAAATAATTTTTTGGTTTGGAATATAAAAGAATGGAGAGTGGAGTCATATGATAATTATTTGGCATGACATTTCAAAAACAATCGCAATGTTAATTTGATTATTATTCCCTGAGCCAGGGGAGAGAGGAAAAGAGAGAGAGGAGTCTCACTTTGAACTGGGATGCAAACTAGATTTGTATTGACCCAACAGAAAGATACCTGTGACGCATGGTTGCATGACTAAGCCTGACTTAGATAAAGGAAGTCTCACCCATCAGAACATGCCATCTCCAGGAAATTCCAGCTAGGTATTATGAATATAACTCCACATGATTAGTTCATCATGAAGAGCCTCTCTTGAAGTAGCAGCAATTTTGGAAAATGAAGATTTTTTTTTTTATTTTTTTCATTACACTCCACTTGAGCTTCCTTTTTTTTTTCCTTATAGAAACCATAATAAGCTTACTAATGACTAGAGACAGGCTGAGTGTCATGTCAGTTTTCAGAATCAAAGACATTCAAGATGGAAAAGACACTTAACATTATTCAGAGCAATTCTATACAGTTACTGTGAAGTGGTACATCCAATTGGCACAGGCTTTCACACAGAGCTGAAGAAGAAATGTTTTATGAAAACCACGAACTTACTTCCTAAACCTCTATAAGCATCTTTCATTTAAGCAGCTGAACTAAGAATTGATCTTGGAGTACCAACAGGAGTGTAGTAGAATAGTCAAGTTGTTCCATTTCTGAGCATGATTTGGGGGATTGTTGGTCAAGTTATGGCTAGCTACTTTTAATTCCAGAAAGTTAATGCTAAGGCTATTATGTAACCAATATGAAAAGAATGAATTTCACTGAGATAGGGAAATAAGACTTATGATTAGAGACCTAGAGCTGATAGGTAGCTGAGAAGCCAAATAATCCAGTTCTACATGAAGTTGAATTAACTGTGGCACTACCAAAGTAATAAAGGGAATTCGCAGTTTTGATCACCAATTGAATAGAGGTGTGTGTGTATGTGTGTGTGTATGTGTGAATTGATATACACACATATATAGTTACATATTATGTTATATATACACACACATATATGTAATATATATGTAATATACATGTAATATACATGTAATATATATGTAATATACATGTAATATATGTATATAAACACATAAAATCTAAAGCATGAAACGCCTATCTAAATGTGTACCTATCTACTTATTTATCTGTAACTGTTCCTTTCAGTGATGCCATTAATTAGGAGAATCCAGTATTAGTCCCATCTCTGCTAATGTCAAGATACCAGTCTTAGAAGCTGACAGGATATTTGGACACTCAAGAAGATAGATATGGCAACAATCACAGAATAGTTATTTTAAAGCTAGAAGGAACATCACAGGCAGTCTACTTCAGTCTTTAGTTTTATAGATTAAAAAATCAGATCTAGACATTTTTAAAGATTTTCTCAAGGATGCACAGAAAATAGATGAATCAACTACTATTTGAACCCAGAAGCTACCTCCCAATCTAACATTCTTTACACTGTATCAATCTAACAATATATAACCAACCTATCAAAATTCATGAAAAGAAAGTTTCCCTAGAAGAATCCCAAATCGTCCTGAAGGAAAAGACTATAGAAGGATTCTTCATGGAGTAATAAGATTTCTTCATGAAAATAATCCCATTTTCTGTGACCAGTCCAAATTCAATGAAATTCAGATAATACTGTCAAAAAGACATATGATAAGGTAACCAGGGCAACTAGGCAGCACAATGGATAGAACACCAGAAGTGAATACAGGAGGACTTGAGTTCAAATTCAATTTCAGGAACTTTCTAGCTATGCCACACTGGGCAGTCATTTCACAGTTAACTCAGTTTCCTTATCTGTAGAATGTACTGAAGAAACAAATAGTAAACCATTCCAGTATCTTTGCCAAAAAACAAATAAAAACCCAAATGGGGTTATAAAAAGTCAAATATGACTGAAAAAGCTTAACAACAAAGCAAAGGTAACCATGAATTACAGAGGAAAACTTACAGAGTAATTAGTAGAATTTTGTCCTATATCACCAGTATGAATCTTTTCGATCAGCTATCCAAGTGGAACTGTGAACAATAACAACTGCAGCCCAGGTTCACTCTTCTGTTCATACTAGCAGCACTACTTCATCTGCTCTTATCTCATATTGAATCCCGCCTAGCCCCATTTTCTGTGACCTAAAATGAATGAGTGACTTCACTATACATATGTCAAATCTAGTTTTTCTAGGCACAATTCAGCCTTTTCTCTTCTACTAGCCTGATTCATATGAAGAAAGCCATTTGACGACTTCATTTGTGCCTACACTAACCATTCTGATTTATTTTTTGCTTAATCTGTACTACCAAGAACCTTGTTTGCTTTAGTTAAGTCTAAGTAACAGTATTATTATAGCATTTTGTAATCTCTGCTACTCCTATTCATTGAAAATTTGAGTAATCATGAAGGAGAACCTTCACCTGTCCAGGATTCCTGCTCTTCATCTTCAAAATGGGAACAGTAGAAGAGAGGAGCTCTAAGATCTCTTCCATCTCTATCATCATAGGACTATAGACATGAGAGAAGAAAACCACATTCTCAAGTGCCTTATAGAAAAGACCACAGACATCATACATTATTCTACTCAAAACCCCATTAGTTATCACTAAATTTGATTATAGATGATTTGGGTAGTATGTTCTATTTCTCAGCTGGGTACTGGTGAAATGCTGTCTTATTCTGCTATATTACCTCTTCACATGGAGTTAATTTTTTAATGCATTAGTTGGAGGTAGTGATGTTACCTAATTATATCAGTTTTTTATTATTAAGTATAAGCAGTGAAGATAAGGATTCCACTTGAAAATAATCTCTATGTATGAATGTTTATTTTCTTGCAAAACTCCATCATAGTCTTTAGCTTTAAGGCCATCGATATTGATGAACAAGATCCATTTGGAAACAACACAGTTCAGGTGACAGGTTTGAGGCCTCAAAAGCTTGTCAGTTCATCTTAAATTTGCCTTCAGAGTAGTTTCTGCCTTAGTACGAATTTTTAAATGTAGGTTCACTGTTAAATCCCATACAGATTTGGCTCATAAATTGTGAATGAAGGGACATTATATTTGGAAATGCAAATGCATATCTGGAAAAGAATTATGTTCTATTGTATTCACTCGAAAGGCTTAATGCTTAGGACCTAATTAATTGCAGTGTTCCCAGGACAGGAGTTTTTTTTATGCATTCCTTTATGCAGCTCTCTAAAATTATATAACAATCAATTATGCAATGCTCCAGTGAAAAGATACAATCTGTGCCAAGAAATCAGGGAAATCAAGAGTGTTTGCATGGACTGAGTAAGCAGTTTTGGAGCTCTGGATAGCTGTTTGATTTCAAGGTTCCATATGTTCTGTCTTTGACCATTCTCTTATCAATGACATGTTTTCAAGTTTGTCTAATATTTAAACATTTTCTAATGAGAATGACAGTGAATTGTGGAACTAAATAGTTAGGTAATTTGTAATGCAAATGGGAAAGTCCATTTGGATTACCAGTTATCTAACAATTTAGTTCCACAATTCACTGTCATTTTCATTAGAAAAAGGAAGGTGACAATGTTGACACAAATTCTTATGTTCTAGTTAAGAGATGTCACAAAACAGAATATTAGAAGTACTGACTTGGAATCAGGAAGACGCAGGTTGAAAATCTATTTTTGATGAAACTGGATTATTTAACTGTGGACACTTTTTGGCCAACCAAAAAAATGGTAAGTTACAAAAGTGTAACCCACCTGCATTCCTGCAGGGAGTTTGCACAATGGGTATTAACTACATAAGTGAAATCACAGCTTAAGTACAAAGTGACACGGGGCATTGCTCAAGTGTGGAAAATGTATACTAGCCCCAAATACGTAAGGAGTAGAAGAGAGAAATTATATTTCTTTGAGGAAAAATGCTAGAGTGTAACTGAGTGAAAGTGGGGGATCCAGGAAGAGCCTTCTAATGGTTTAAAGATGAGATTAGCCAGACACAGCAGGTGACAGGATGATGAGAACTTAGACAGAAGTAAGCTCTCATGCAATGAGCTATTATTGTCTCATCATTCTTTCTTGGGATTTCCTGATCAGTGCTTGTAGGAATCAAGATTTGGCACATTCTATGGGATGGAAGACATTTTATGACCAGACCAATATAATTCAGTCTTTATATAGAAAACCAATTCTTTCAGTGCCTACAAATGGGGAGAGCCACCGTATCTCTTAAACCATCTTACTGGCTAGTAAGAAAAGGAAAAGTATGACATAAGTAGCCACCTATAAAGGGTATATGGGAAAAGTTTGGGTTTGGGAAGAGAGAGAAAATTTCTTCCTTCACTTGAGGAATATCTTTCTGGGGCATCCCATGGAACTTCACATTCTGCAATAATTTTGTACCACTTAACTTTTCACATTTTCTCTAGAATCTAGACTAGGTGGATTGCGAGAGACCAGGAGAATCAGTTTATAAGAACAGGGAGTAGTGCACTTCAGGAATCCTGGGCCCAGCTTTGTAGAGGTACTTGGCTCCCCTGTAGAGGGCCAAGCTCTGGACCGTGGCCCCCTGGTGAGCCAGGGGGCGCCCGGGGGTGAGAACCCGCCTTCGGGTGCTGGGAACACCCCTTATGGAGCTGAGCTCTGCCTCCAGGGCGGAACATGGGAGGAGCTATGGCAGGGTATATAAGGGGGAACACGAGAAGGTCGGGAGGACTGGGGTAAGCAATAAAGTGCAGTAAGCAGCCTCCTTGGGTGTACTGTTTGGTCATTCCCCTCCCCCACAGGAGGGGGCCTGAACCACTGGAAGACCAGTACAGTGGGTGGCTTACAGGAGAGGTAAACTTCTAGGCGATGGCCCTGGGCAGGCCCGCTGCACTCCCCCAGGAGAGAATTGTAAGTTTTCTGTTGCCACTCAGCGTGGACAGACACAAGAGGATAATAAGGGTAAAGGACTAGGTCCTGAGTCCTCCATAACTGGAGTCCTGCTTTCCCTTGTAGATTTTTCTTCCCAAAGTGCTTGAACTTTCCAAATAAAGGTCTTAGAAAATAAGGAGATGGTGCTTGTGGACACAATACACCTATAAGGACCTAAAGTCATACTTTTTCTCATTTAGTCCTATATCCTAAGGAATGAATCTAGAGATAATTTCTCTGAAAGTAAGAGATTCGATGTTAACAACTTGGGTGAAAGTCCTGGATTTTTAGTCCTGAGGATAATGTTCTATTCACTGTTCTGTCACCAGCTCTGGACCAGTTTCTTTCACTGTAAAGTGAGGGAGTCCACCATAATCATCTCTAATGTACATTCCAAGTCTAATAATTTACTTATGTTATTTTGTGAAGTCAATTTTGTTCTACCTGTAGTGCCATGATTTACTTGCAAAGTAAATCATTGAAGTAAAGGGCCTTCTGATGGCCCTCTATAGACCCCACAGATTGTTTGATCAAACAGTTCAGTGTGGGAAGAGTAGTCAGTCAATGGCTTGTCTCCAATACAACTGCCTCTTCTTTTATCCTACAATACAGTTACATTTTGCTGTCCTTCACCTATGGACAGTCAGATCTCCCTTTTCTGAGCCAGGCTTCAATCTCTGGAGGTGGTTATTGCTTAGTTCTGATGGGAGTTCTCATAGCAGCAGCTATTTAGGCAGCATTTGCAACCTCACCTCCCCCTACCAGGACATCCACCAAAGATTTCATGACTATAAAGACTGTCTACTCTTGAGGACAATGAGCAGGGATTAGCTGTCCTGCCCCAAACCGTTTTCATTTTAAGTTGGACATTTCCCACAAGATGAAGGGGTTGTGAGAGACAGCAAAGATCCCAATATATGTTATCTTGCTACACTCTTCCCTCTCCCCCCAGAAAACATCCCTCTGCAACTTCTCTGTTGCTGTGATAATCACCACTATCCTTTTGGTAACCCTGGTTCAGAACCTGGGTTCAGTTTTTCACTCTTTCACCTCACACATTGAATCACTTGCAAAATCTTGACATTTCTAGTTTTCTTTTGAAAAGTGCTTAGCGTAGCATCTGATACATAGTTGTTGCACCTCCTACATTGTTAAAAAAGAACCAGTGACATCATGGGATGATGTTCTGACCTACGCGTTAATTGGATATAAGTGTAGCAAAAATGCACAAAGTCATCACTCCTCTGTCATCCTGAAACATTGAAGTCTGGTGGCAAGACAAAGTCAGGATGATCGGTGATGGCCTGGGATTCAGCGGATAACCATGGAATCTTTAATGTCTGACCAAGCTCTAAGCTCTCCATAGTGACTGCTTCAGTCATTTTCATGGCCATTGCAACAAATTGTTCTCATCTTGCCATTCCTCCAGGGAAAGTCATCACACGATTGGGACAGACATTCCCCTAACTCATCAAAATTTTGAAGACTTTTGGTTACCCTAAGTTTGGTTTAGCCTGTCTGGCAAGATGGTTTTACTGGGGTGTGGCCACTATGTACGTTACAGCTTCTTGGAGCCAAAGGTAAGAGCTGAGTGAAGGTGGACAACAAAGACAAATGAGTAGCCCTGAAAAGGGTTCTGCAGCCCTCATATCAGATGTACTAGTACTTCCTAAATGTCCTCCCCTTGCACATAGTAGGTGCTATATAAGTGCTAGCTAGTGGTAGCAGAACTTATAGTAATATATGTATGTATGTGTATATATGCACACATATGTTATATACAGTATATATGTATGCATATTTACATATACATATATACATATCACCAGAAAGTATCTATTAATACTAATTTTCTTACAGAATAAAAAATGTGACAAATAAAGTGGTCATTCTGAAGAGACAAACAAATACAAATACATTCCTCATTGTCAAAAGAGAAATATTGAAATAATAGTGCATGCAGTCATCAGCCAAACTGTTGATATTTTGTGTTTAGTTCTTTCTACATGTCTTGCACTTTACTGGCACCAAATGGTGTATGGAATTCTTAATGTCTAAACTAATTATAAAGCATGTCTGAAATTATTTTTTTTTTATGGAACACAGAGTTTCAAAAAATATTTTCTCCCAAACAAGCAATTGTCACAGTTCATTTCACTCCCCTAAGTAACAGTCTACACGAGCCTTATTCTGCCTGGTGTTGAAATTTCACAAGACTATCCTTTCTAATACAGCTTGTGGAGTTCTATTACAATTGTCAAGGAAACAAATGCCTCCCATTGCTGAGTCAGTATGTGCTTAGGTCAACAAAATCTCATCCAGTGTATATGAAGTGCTGAACTATGCTCACATCTTCCTCTGTATGAATACCACACAAATCTGGATCCAGAAAGAAGTGATATAGCAAGGGTGTTCAGTGCCCTTAATATCAATCTGGAGATTTAAATACCAGGCCCAGTTCTGTACTTTGTAAACTAAAAAGAAAAGCAAACAAAAAAATACTAGAAGATATGAAGTTTGTTATTCTTATTAAGTCACTTAGGTCAAATCATCACGTTGCACATCTGCAGTATTGTATGGTTAAGCTACATGGTATGAGTTTTCTGGCACTCAACATTTATTTGATGTTTTTTAAGGTTCTTTGAGGTCAAGAACTATTTTACTGTTGCTACAGTATCATCTAGTAGAAATCCTCACCCAAAAAGGCACTGAATCATTACTTGTTGATAATTTTAGAAATAATAATAAGGACATGAATAATAATCATGTTGCTGATGAGGATGATAATAGTAATGATAGAAAGCTTAAGAGAGGATTGTCTTTAAAGGCAGAAGAATTATGTTTGAGTATCAGTTCTACTATTTAATAGATATATGACTTTGACCAAGTCAGTTTTCTTTGCAAATCCCATTTTTGAGAATCAGATAATTTTATAGCTGGAAGGGAAACTGTAGCTAGCTATGAAAGATCACCAAATTCTAATCTCTGTGTTATAGAACTGTGTCACCTGAGATCCAGAGAAGGGAAATGACTCAGTCAGAGATATTATGACTTGCCCACTCATCATTGTAACACAACTGAGCAACTGTGTCAGGACTCAGATTGACTTTATAATTCTTCTTTCCTAGGGCCCAGGTGTGTATAGCCACACTTCACACTTGGACTTTTGGAAGAGCTGACTGGAAGGTCCAGTCCATCTTCTACTCAGCTTTCAAAGTGGTCTTTCTAGAGAAGAAGTGTGACCTTTTCACAGTTCCCATCCACTCAATTAAATCCAAGGGCCCTCTTTGATCTTTAGAATCAAATATAAACCCCTTGGTTTTGCAATCAAATTCTTTCATAACCAATAAATCTACACATATTTCCAGTATTCATACACCTTATGTTCTCCATCATTTTCCAGAGGTGCATAGGCTTTTCAAGGAAGACCATGACTTCTGGTGTGAAGTCTTGCCAAGTTCTTTTCAGGGCTACTCATCCACTGGCTACCAAAATTTCACCTGTGGCTCCAAAAAACAGTAGCATTTTGTCACTACACTCCCATGTAGCATAGATGGTAAAACCATTGAGGCAGACAGGCAAAACCAGGTTGATTGACAGGCCTCAAACATGTCACTGAGTAAGGTGGATGTCTGCCCCAAGCATATGAAATCTTCCCTCAGCGGAATGGGAGGAAAAAAAATCATTCCATCATGAAGGCAGTTCATGAAGGTGATGAAGGCATCTGAAGTAGGTGCTATGGAGTGTTTAGAGCTTGATCAGATATCAAAGACATCAAAGTCTTTCATCCATTGCATCCCAGGTCATCTTTGACTTCTGTCTTGACACAGGACTTAAATGACTCTGGAAGAAAGAGGATGGCTAACCACTTTATGCAACTCTGCCTCATTTAGATCCAATTCAAACACAAGTCTAGACATCATTCCATGATGTCATTGGGACTCTTGGAAATGAAGAATGAACCACAACCCTCTGCATTCTAGTGATGCTGGCATCTTCATTCCTCAATCAAGATCTAATACTTCCCAATTCAATTCTCTTTCACTGGTTGTTCTTCAAGCTTAAGATGTTCTGTCTCCTTATCACTGCACCTCCTGCTTGGTTTCCTTCAAATTCCATGTAATATACCATCTTCTACAGGAAGTCTTTCTCAATCTCTTTTAATTATGATTGCTTTTGTTTGTTGATTATTTCCAACATATTCTTAGCTTGTTCATATGTTATTACCACCGTTGCATTGTGAACTTCTTGATAAAAGGGGGTGTCTTTTAGCTGTCTTGGTAACCCCAACACTTACAACATGTCTGACACATAGTAGACACTTAAAAATTTATTGACTCAATACTATTATTCTTTATGACCGTTATCATTTGATAGCTTTTGAAGGTTAGATGTGTAATTTACATGTTATCTCTTTTAATCTTTAAAACAACTTTAATAAGCATTATCAATAATCCCATTTTAGGCTTGAGAAAACTAAGTTTCATAGAGTTAAATGATGGGCACAGGGTCAGATAGTCCAGTAAGTGTCTGAAGCAAGATTTAAACTCATGACTTTCTGACTCCAAGCAAAATATCCTCTCTACTGCACCACTTAGCTAGCTTCAATATTCTTTTCATCAACTCATAAATGGGAATCACACAATTTCAGATTTACATGAGCTTTTAAAGTCAATCTTTTTATGTTCCTCATTTTATAGGTGAAGGGACTCAGTTTTTGGAGAGGTTAAGTGACTTACTAAGGATCATTCAGGTCTCATGTCTGATTTGGAATATGTATGTATCTGCTAAAAGTCCATTTCCATTTCTCTAAAAATTAAGTTAAAGTTATGTTAAGTTCCTTTCTAAGACTGAAGTATTCTATGATGACTCTTAGGTTACTTATCACTTAGCTGACTTCACAAAGGTTACTCCTGGCAAGCACATACTGTACCTGGCCCCACAAAGAAGAAAAAAGCTTCAAGTATTTGGCAGACCAATGCCAAATATGTATCATCCAGGAATCAAATGATTTGTATAGTTCATTGTTACATTGGCTGCACCAACTATGAAAGACCCTCTATTAAATTACAGATGGGTGGCAATCAATACCAATGGAGCAATTAACCAAACAGAGTAAATTGCAGATAGTTGACAATTCAGAGGCAGAAATGGAGTCCAGAAAAAAAATCCCAGACAGCTATGAAAATTATATATTAAATTCATTATCTATTTTGAAAAGAAAAGCAAACTGTCCATAAGAGAGAATCAAAAATTCATGTGTAGTCCTCATTTTCCTTTCTATTAGAAATATGAAAATGGTTATTTTATTTTTATAATTTAGAATAACCAAACAGAGTTTTCTGAAAATAATGAAGTAGCAAAATCCCTCCCTCACAGGATTGCTTTGAGTGAAACACTGTTGAAAACTTCATGACCATATTGAAATGCAAGCTATTATTATTAGCAATCTGTACTGCATAAGCAACCACTGCTCTTTAAATTATGCTAACAGGACTTAGAGATGCTTGCCTTTGTGCAGCTTATGAATTCAGCGGACAGACACCAAATGTTTTATCTGTTGGAAGCAGAAATAATGTGCTGGAGCTTCTAAGACATATCTTAGGAAAGCAGACATGCTCCTTTGTTGTCTTTATGTAGGTCATATTTCCTAATTGTTTCAACAGAAGGTTGAGTTTTTAGCCTCATTTACCTTATTCCCAGGGGCATTCAAAAAGGTTTCCTGAAATTGATCCAGCAATCAGTCTTAGATGATGTTCAAAGGACCTATTCATTTTGGGGAACCTTAAGACTAAAGAAAATGCTGACTAATTGGATGGAATTTACTGAAGAGGAACTTATGTAATTAAGTGGATCGAGGGTTTTAATTCATGGACAAATTCACAATGATCTGTAAAAAGGAGGGAGGGGACAGGCTTGTCAGACTAAATGAACAAACTGAGTTATGGAATATTTTAAAATATATCTTCCACTAAATTCCTCCCCAAGCCTTCAAGTAACATAGATACCCCAAAGCTATTATGGGTGAGATCAAACTCTATTTCACTGTGTGACCTAGGGAAAGTCACTTAACATTTCTAGATCTCCATTTCCTCATCTGCAAAAAAAAAAACAAACAAACAAACAAACAAACAAACAAACTCAGATTATTTGGCTTTCAAGGTAACTTCTTCCTCCAAATCTAAAAAACTGAGATGAAAAGGTTATGAATAAACATTCAGGGAGAGCATATACATTTTTTCATTCATGTTGCACTTCTTTCAACCTAAGTCTGGTGACCCTTATCACCACGTTGATCACAATATACTTTTAATGAGTCGGTCCTTGGAAATTATCCAGTGGTCAACTGGCATATAACCAGCTTGCAACACATTATAAATAAACTATCACAGAGAAGTGAAATGCAAGATCTTATAAAATATTAACAAAAATATGCTTCGATCATATTGACCAAAATGAGGAATATCTAAAGAATAACTTGTATGCTTTAATGATATCCTCATGAAGTCAAGTAAAAAGGAAAAAAAAAATAGATCAAGTAGTCTTAGTGGAGGACATAGACAAGAGGTATTTAAGATGAACTGGTATGGATAATTTCCCCATCTGCTTTATTGAAGGGAATACAAACATCACTTACATTACACATCTATTTAAGTGCAGTAGTAAAATCTCTCAAAGACGGTTAAGTTATAAAGGGAATTGTGATCTGCACTGATGTTATGGATCACAGATGCTTGAAGAATGGAAGCATTTTACAATTCAATTCAATAAACATGTGTTAACATGCCAAGTACTGTGCTAAGTACTAAGAATGCAAGAAAAAGAATTAGTCCCTACCCTCAAGGCCCTTACAATCTAATGCTGGGGTGGGGGGACATTGTACAAAAAGAATCTGAAAAGTGGGATGAGGAGGCATTAATGGGTATCCTCTAAGAGGAAATACGTTGTTTCCTGGAGTTGAAGTCAAGCAGAATAGTTCGTGGAAAGTAGTTACTAGTAGGCTTGTATAATGAAACCAATGAAAAGAATTTAATGATTTCTTCTCTGGCCCACCAATCAGAGAAAGAGGCCACTGTGAGAGAGTTAAGAAAGTCTGAGAAAGCAAATTTTAAAATGCATTTGGATAGTTTTCAAGTTTGGAACAGCTGAATTAAAATATAAATGCATACAAATAATTAAAATGAAGCAATTTAATGAAAAAATATTTAAAATTGACTTTTACTGCAAAATGGACAATAAACATAAAACTTAATATATGGAAGCAAATGATAATACTAATACTATGCATTTGTTCAGTACTTTATGATTTGTTGAAATGTTTTCACATATATTAATTTCTTGTTCTTAGAAGTTGAAGGAATATAGAAGGAATGCTTAATTTCTTGAGCCCTTGGCTTACTAAACTTTTTTCTACTAGATTCAATTTATGTCCTAGGATAATTCCAGAAATACAAAGGACTTAATTCAAACATCTTATTTAGTAGGAACTACATACCCCCAAATTTGATAAATGACAGCCCAGCTGTCGCCCCAGGGATCCCTTCACCTAGAGTCTTCCTATTACTCTCCTATATACATTTGAACTACTGTGACCTAAAGAAATATACAAATTTCTTTGTACAATGGAAGGATTATAGGATTTGTTTAAAGTGGACTCAGATTAAAATTATGTTACTTTTGCTTACAGTGTGACCTTGGGGAAATCACTTAATCTCCTTATGCCTCAGTTTCCTCACTTGTGAACTGAGGTTTGTAATTGTCCATCTTAAAGGCCCCATTCTAGTTGTAAATCTGTATCCTATAACCTTTTTAAAATCTGATTTCAATAATGTACTACTTTTATGACCTTTCGTAAATCAGTTCATATGTTTTTCCTGATTTTCTAATATGAAAAATGAGCCAGTTAGACTAGATTCATTTGAGGTTACTTTCTCTTACAGATCTCTAATCCTTTAGAATACTTAAACTAGAAAGACTTCATTTTAAGCAAAGTTAGATATTAGGAAAATGTAACTTAGCAAGTAAGTGATTTTGTTGGGATAATAACCTCAATTCATATAGTACTTCAAAGTTTAAAAGGGCTTTTCTCAAAATAACCCCATGAATTAGCTACTGAAGATGTGATTACTGAGTAGACATATGAGGAAATGAAAAACAAAAGTGAAGGTTAGGGTTACTGGTTTTTATGGCATCAAGGGACCTTAGACATGATCTAGTTCTTAACATGGGGTTCACAGACTCCTGAGGCATCTGTGCAGAGATTTCAGGGCTAAGTGAAGTTAGTTGGACAAAAATTATATCTTTAATTTCATTCATCTATAACTTATACTTAGCACTCTCCAGTTATAATTGAAAGATTGAAAGACTTTTTTGGAAAATGTGTCTGTAGGTTTTCCCAGACTGGTCTGGCAAAAAATGTTCATATTCTCTCTGTCTCTGTCTCTGTCTGTCTCTGTCTGTCTCTCTGTCTCTCTGTCTCTCTGTCTGTCTCTGTCTGTCTCTCTCTCTCCCTGTCTCTCTCTCTCTCTCTCTCTCTCTCTCTCTCTCTCTCTCCCTGTCTCCTTGTCTCCATCCCTGTGTCCCTATCTGTCTGTCTGTCTGTCTGTCTCTGTCTCTGTCTCTCTGTCCCTGTCTTTATCTCTGTTTGTCTCTCTTTCTCCATCTGTCTGTCTCTATCTGTCTCTTTCCCTGTCTCTATGTCTCTGTCTCTGTCTGTCTGTCCCTATCTGTCTGTCTGTCTCTGTCTTTGTCTGTCCCTCTGTATCTGTCTCACTGTCTCTCTCTGTCTGTCTCTCTGTCTCTCTCACACACATACACAGACACAGACACACACATAGACACACACAAACCATTGACACTGACCTAAGTAATTAAGCTTTCATTTTATATATGAAGGCATTGAATCTCAGAGTTTAGTGACTTGCCTAAGTCATATAGGTCACATAAGGAGTGACAACACTACAATGTGAACCCAACCCAGGTTCTCTGATTCTGAATCTAGCTCTCTTATCACCATACTATGTTTCTAGGCATCCTAGAAGCTAACATAGAACAATTCTTTTTAAAACCAAAAGTAGATTCTGGGGCTATCTTGTTTAAACCCTTCATTTTACAGAAGAGGTAACAGATCCTTGGAAGTTCAGTGACTTCACCAAGTAATACTAGTAATAAACATAAGAGGTAGAATTTGAATTCACATCTTCTGTTTGCAAAACTATAGCAGTCTCCATGTTACCTTGCTGATTCCTGGAACAAGGCTTCAAATTCATGTCCCTTGAATCTAGACCTAGCATTTTTCTACTTTACCATCATCTCATTTCAGAGATCAGGTGGGGTGAGGTTATAAGTTCACCTGAACTCTAGGATCAGCTTTAAGAAACAGAGACAGCATTATTGTTTCACTATTGAATGAAATGCGTAGAGAATGGCTATTATAATTTTTAAGAAAGATTTCATATAACCCTAGTTATTTTGCTATACTTTCAACTGAATTCCATTTTAGCCAAGTAGAACGGGGTCCAATGAACAATCATATCTCAAACATTCTCAATTCCAATTTGTTCCAAACAAAACAGTAATTCTCAATAAAGTGAAAACAGAATAGTCTTAGACTCAGTGAGGCACCTTTTTCATTCGGTAGCTTCAAATAATAGATAGGATTTTCAAAATAGTATATTTCAGTTCCATGTAATAAAAGCAAAAGCCTTCAGCATTGTCCAAAATGTAAGCAGCCACCTCAGGAGGCTTAACATCATGTTTCAATTGGTTTGCTTTGATTAAAGAGAGTTAAATGTAGATTCAGAGGGCATTAGTTTGAATCTTGGTTTTATTAATCATTTGAGGCACAATGTTAGACCATATGTTAGACATGGGTCAGGAAGATAGGAGTTCAAATACTGCTTCTAATGCTTATTAGCCGTGTGATCCTGATCAAGTCATTTAACTTCTCTCAACCTTAGTTACTTCGTTTGAAAACAGGAATGATAATATTTCTTTCATAATGTTGCTATGAGGATCAACTGAGATAATACATGCAAAGATACTGACAAACTTGAAACTTTCAATAAATATCAGTTAAAATAACTGGCTGTTGTTGCTGCTGTTAACTATTTCTCTCAATTTGTCATCTGTAAATCAAGCTTGGAGGAGGGTAGGTGCTGTACATGACCATATCTAGAATTTTTTGCAACTCCATTGAAACTGGACCATTTTCCACCCCAACCCATCCCGTCCCTAACTAATCATAAAGTTGATTCAGTTCAAAATGCAACAATAGTACATTAGTGTCCCAATTTTCACACATCCCTTATAGCACTTGTCATTTCCTTTTCACAGACCTATTTAAAAAAATGTAATTTCCTGAAAATTCTCACACTAATAAATTTTAAGACTTCTACCTAAAGTCAAAGCAGTGATTGGCTGCTCTATTCATTGAGTAGATATATGAATAGGGCTGCATCTTTGACTGTAGGATGAAAGAAAATATCTAAACTCCAAGCCTAGGAACTTACCTCCCAAATTCATGACTTTTCACTTTTCTGTAAAAAAAAAGTAAAGCGCACTGATCTACCTCTCAGAATTATTAGGGCACATGGCTTCAAAAGTGATTTGAATGTACTATGTAACAATATCTTCCTATTTTTATGCCCCCAGTAATTAATGTGAGAAATTCAGTAGAAACGAATGAAATAGAAAATGTTAAGAGCTTAGAAAGTTTTGTGAGATGTGCCATTATAAAATGGTAATTCCACTTCAATCTTTCCTTCTCCACTTTTGTTGAAAGTGTAATTTACCAAATCCATTAATAAACTATAACATTGATTTTTCTTCAATTCATCATGTTGCTTGAATTTTTAAGTGTTTGCTTCCTACTCGATGTTGAAGAGAATATTCTCTGAAAATTGAATAGTGAATTATTTATTTTGCATTTGCTTCTTATTGCTTCTTATTCATTCAGCTGTTTAATATTGTAATTGTTTTCTGGTTTGGTTGACACACATGAGAGTACTATCTCAGGCTCTACATTATGAAATATACTGTCTGGTAAGGTGTCATAATCAAGAGAGAGGGGCATCTAAGACAGGAATACAATGCATGAATATCCCAGCATCCTCAAAAAACACACTTCATGATGACTGACAAAGTCAAAAACTCTCAGCTGTCTTTTTTGTTATCATACTTATATCCAATCACCACCCTGTTCCTTCAGTTCTACACTGAAAATCTCAATAGCACTGCGAGTAGTAACAAAGCCACAATATTGACTGCTATCAAAACAGTAGATGCCTTTTCCTTATCAGGAGACCTGCGGTTTTGATCCTCAAGCCTCTGTGATACAATGAACCTTCATTCACTACTGTACTTGAATGTGTAATGCCCATTGTACTTAGACTTTTTTTATAAATGGGGTTTGTGTGGGGGTATATACCAATTGGAATGCATTTATTCTTTTCCTTTATACCTTCAGGGATCACAGAATTCTCTATTGAATCCAATCTAAATTCCTTTAAGCCATAGCTATATATTTTCTCTACAAATTCTCCCATAACCATTCAAGTCAAGTGATGAATAGATCTTATCTTTGAATTCCTCTAGTATTTAAGTGACTTTCTACACTAAATATACTGATTTTTTAGCTGATCAATATGCATATACTTTGTACTTATTTGAGGACAAGGCTCATTTCTTCTATTTTTTTTTTTTTATTCTTCATGGGATCTAGCACAGTTCCAAGAATACAGCAAAAGGCTTTGTAAATATGTTAAATTTTCTGTAGAAGTGGAAAGCCAAAGTTTCTTTCTTCAGTAATAAGCTTTCATTTTGGGGAGAATTACAAGAAAGGAGTTGACCTGAGTGCATATGAAAAAATCAAGACATAGAGTGATGATGCAAACTCATAACAAAGAAAGTTCCAACTGTATGTTTGCATGACCAAAACCTCTAAGGATCCCATAAAACTCAGTCCCTCTGAGAGAAGTAGGGAGGGTTGTTTTTCAGAATTTGTTGCTGAGACTGGATCATTCACTGACTTTGAGTCTCAGAATTATTTTACAAACCTTGGAAAGAGTCAGACATATTTTACAGCACAGATACACATGTCACCAGGTACTTAACAGTATACAGGTGAAGAAAAATACTGCCATCAAACAAAGGAAATCACATAGATTAAGCTTCTCAAGAGTTGTATTGCTCTATCATAATTGAATGTTGGATGGGAGAGATGTTCTACCACTTTCCAAAACAATCAATTGAAACACTACAATGCAATATAAAGGGTATGCTCTGTGAGAGCAGTAAACACCACTGATGTGCAATGACAACAATCCAAGGGTCGGTAAATTTCTCTCAGAAATTTCTCTGACTAATTATGAAGACATATTGTAGAGTCTTAACAGATACATGGAGAGACTTTTTTTTTATTGGAAGAGCATCTCTAAGATTGTATTTGGTTAATTAATAAAACTCTTAAAAAATCAACAAACAGTAACAAAACAATTTGAATTTACCACATCTTTGAGTCAATGTTGTGACTGGGAAGGTGTAGCCTACCTGTTCTCTTATTTAAAAAAGAAACACATTTTCAAGCTGCCAGTATACACGTAGGATAGCCCACAGAGTATTTGCTTTCAATTGAGGGAGACGACTTTATATTTCACCTCCATTTATTTAGCTATGAGACCCTGGGCAGGTCACTAATACTTACTTTTTTCATCTATGAAATGAAAACAATAATACCATCCATATTGCAGATTTGTTTTGAGTATTACTTAGATTTTATATACACATATACATATTTAACATTTTACAAAACATTTTTTTACCTTCTTCCTCCCAAGAAGGTGACTATTAAGTATGGATACACACACACATACACATGTGTGTATATATATAAACACTTAGATATATCTAAATCTATATATACACACATACCCATGCATAATATCTATAAACATACACATATATACACACGTATACACTCAGACACATATGAGCAAGATGTATTATGCTTATTTCCCCTTTTCATCTGAAGGTGGGATAGCATCTTTCCAGGTCTTTCCATGTTTGTTTGTTTGTTTTTTCCCTAAGTCAATTAGTTCATCCTTTCTTACATCACAGCAATATTCCAACCAATCATATTCTATCTGAGAGATTTTCTATGAAAGTTTTTCTCCCCAAATTTCTGCATTCTTCTCTTCTAATTTTGGCTACATAGGTTTCATTTTAAAAAGCAAATTTTAATTTAAAATAATCAAAGGTATACATTTACACTTCAACAGGGCTTTCACCTTGTAATATGATTTAATATCTGATAGTGCCGAATCTGGTTCTTTTACATTTTCCCACCTGGTTTCCTTAAAGTTCCTGACCTGCTGCTCCTCCAAATGAATATAGTTGTTATCTTTTTCTAATTCAGTTACATATGTGTGTGTGTAAATAGATAGGTATATAGACAGACAGACAGACAGACAGACAGACAGACAGACAGACAGACAGACAGATAGATAGATAGATAGATAGATAGATAGATAGATAGATAGATAGATAGATAGATAGATAATTTAATTGGGATGGTATTGCCAAATAGATTAGTTAGGTAAGATTTTCATTTTTTATATTAACTTTACCTATCTATGAACAATAAACCTTACTTCAATTATTTAGAACTAATTTTATTTGCATAAAATGTTTGGGGATTTTTGCATTTATATCCATATAGTTCCTCTGTCTGTTTTGGCAGCTACACTCTCAAGTTTTATATGTTCTCTACTTATTTTAAACAGTCTTAAACTATACTGAACAATATGGCTGACACAATGTAGTTTCCCTATTTTTGTCTTGATTAAATCTATTTTAGCATTAACTTTCTCTGAGTTCATGGTTACTTACCCTGATTTTATTTTTAAATTCTCCTTCTGACATTTATCTTTTGTTTGTATGTATTTCTCATTTTTATATCATTTTCTGAAAGCAACATATTATTGAATTCAAAATTTTAATCTACTATGAATTTCTATTTTATGGGTATATTTATCCCATTCACATTCTAGACTATAATTATTTGGTGGATATTTTCCTCCTTATTTTTCCTTACTCTTCCCATATTTATCACTCCTCACTCCTCTGCTTTACCTCCACCCACTCTGTTGGCTGCCTATTCCTTAATCTACCCTAAATCCAAGAATTGCTATTTATCCTTTCCCCCACTCTATTCCCTTGCCCTCTTGTTTCTTTCTGACATTAGAAGAGTTTTATGCCCTTCTAGACATATATGTTGTTCCCTCTTTAACCTCTTCCCTTTATTCTACATACCCTTTTATACCCCATCTTTTCACATCATGCTGGTCTCTTATTTCCTTATGAATTTAGAAGACTTTTATGCCCTTCCAAATGTATATGTTGTAGTTGCTTTAGCCTATATCTGAGATGAGTAGGATTGTAGCATTACCAGTCCTCTTCCCCCATCTCATTCCTCTGCATTACTTCTTCCTCTCATGCCTCATTTGCATGAGGTAATTATTCTTTTTACCTTTTCCTACACCATTTTGCTTTTTGGAATAACAACATACTCAGCTCTATTCTATTTTTTTAACTGTCTAATGACTCATGGTAATCTTAGGAATATGGTTTACATTTCCACAAAGTCAACAATTTGTCCTTATTGAGTTCTTGTAATCCATCTTTGATATTTGTCTTATATTTCTCCTGGATCTTGTATGCCACATTTTCTATTAAGATTTGATATTTTTGATTTCCGGTTCTGAGAATCAAGATGGTGAAGTGGTTGGTAATTACTATCTCCCTCCCCTTGTTGACCTTGACAAATAATTTAAAAATTATTGGGCTACCTGAAAGCCATGATCAAAATAAGAGCCTAGACATTATCTTCCATGGAATTATCAAGGAAAACTGTCCTGATGTTATAGAATGAGAGGGCAAAACAGATATTGAAAGAATTCATCGATCACCTCCTGAAAGAGACCCAACAAGAGAAACTCCTAGGAATATTGTGGCCAAATTTCAGAGTTCCCAGATCAAGGTGAAAATACTGCAAGCAGCTAGAAAGAAACAATTTGAGTACTGTGGAAATACAATCAGAATAACACAGGATCTGGCAGCTTCAACATTAAGAGGTCAAAGGGCTTGGAGTGGGATATTTCAGAAGTCGAAGGAACTGGGATTGAAATCATGAATCACCTACCCAGCAAATCTGAATATAATACTTCAAGGGAAAAAATGGTCATTCAGTGATATAGACAACTTTCAAGAATTCATGTTGAGGAAAAGACGAGATCTGTATTTAAAAATTTGACTTCCCAATACAAGAATCAAGAGAAGCATGAAAAAGTAAACAGAAAAAAAATCATAAAAGACTCTTTAAAGTTGAACTGTTTACATTACTACATAGAAAGAAAATATTTTTAACTCTTGAATCTTTTCTCAGTATTTGGGTAGTTGGAGAGATTGTACACCCACACACACACACACACGCACACACACACACACATATAGATAGAGAGCACAGGGTGTGTTATATCAGAAGAGATGATGTCCACACACACATACACACAAATAAAATAAAATAAAAATCAAGGGGTGAAGGAGGAAAATTCCGGGAAGAGAAAGGGAGTAACGGAATGAGGCAGGCTATAACTCATAAAATATATAAGAAAAATGTTATTCAATGGAGGAGATAAGGGAGAAGGGGAGAGGGGGAAAAATAAAGCTACTCTCCACACGTGTGGCTGAAGGAAGGAATAACATGCTCACTAAATTTGATATGAAAATTTATATCACACCACAGGAAAGTAGGAGAGGAGGTAACAAGTGGAGTGAGGGGAATGTTAGAAGGGAGGGCAAATGGGAGAAGGGTGTCACTAGAAATAAACACTTTCGAGAAGGGACAAGGTCAATTGGAGGGGTGAAAAATAAGGGGGGATAGGGTAGGTCAGAGGGCAATATAATTAGTGTTACACAACATGATTATTGTGGAAGTCTTTTGCAAAACAACACATATTTAGTCTGTACTGAATTGCTTCCCTTCTCAGTGGAGCTGGGGAGGGAGGGAGGGAGAGAAGTTGAAATTCAAAGTATTAAAAACGAATGTTGGGAATTTTTATTGCATATAATGGGGAAATAAGAACTACAGGGATAGGGGTATGGAAATTTATCTTGCCCTGCAAGAAAAGAGAGAATATGGAGATAGGAGAGAGATGGGGTGTGATGGAGGGGAGGGTACATTGAGGAAGGAGTAATCAGAATGCAAGGTATTAGGAAGCGGGGATAGGGGAGTGATGAGGAGAAAAATGGGACATGTTACAAAGTGAGGTAAAAGTAATTAGTATTAAAACAATAGACTGAATTAATTAATGAGAATAAATCAATGACATCTTTAGTCTGGAGAAAAGAATTTCAGTCTAAATTTCCTAGAGGAAGGTAACCTTGGGTAAAATTTGGCATTGATGGAAAAGTCAAGGTTTTAATGGTAAATTTGATTTTATGATTGCCATTTAATCAGGAACTAGAACACATATAGAAAGGCATGTAAGCCACTTAAGACTTGGCTCAAAAGATGTTCCCTAGCCAAAGTGAAACTATAATCATATTTGAAACCTGTTTATTGGAACTTGCCATTTTTAGATGTTGCGGGACTATTAAGTGACTGTTCTTCTGAGTCTAAGTCCAGGTATGGGTAGCAAGGAAGGTGATCTGAGCCCCTAACCCATGATGCCAGTAAGCTGATGAGATGCTGGTATGAACTGCATAGGTGATCTTAAGGGAAGGGTGGGAGAGTGGCTGTTCAGCATGGGCTGAGGTGGGATTCTCCTGACTCAATTTCCCCACTGACACCTGGCAGACGTTAAGCCTGACTGAATGCAAGTGGATAATCTAATCCTGCCTGGAACTGACATGAAGTTGGGGAGATGTTGTATCCCTGCAATGTCCCTACTCTTGGTGGCAATTTTCTATATTCAAAAGGTTTGTAAGCTTAATACCAGATCTATTCAATTATAGATTATGGGTAGGGGAACATCCAAGGCTGTCTAAAATTAAGGTATTAGGCATAGGACTTTAGACCAACAACAATAAGTTAGGGTCCTTTAATTCTTAAAAATACTGTGGAGACAATTAGATCAAGAGCTTGTGATG
Source organism: Notamacropus eugenii (assembly GCF_028372415.1). Taxonomy (NCBI): domain Eukaryota; kingdom Metazoa; phylum Chordata; class Mammalia; order Diprotodontia; family Macropodidae; genus Notamacropus; species Notamacropus eugenii. Next base: position 12,874,708 of record NC_092877.1, read on the forward strand.
TTAGCAACATAAATATTATTGGTGTCAGTTGGTTAACGTTTAAAAAAAATTCTTTTGTGATCCATATTGTAAATGCTTTAAAAAGAAGTATTGCCTGACCAAAAGTTTGAATTCCTTTATCTGTTATAAACTGTGTTAAAAATAAATAATAAAGTTTAAAAAAATCCTAAAAAAAATTAAAAATTATCTCACCTGGTCTCTGCTTTCCAACACCAGTCAACTCAGCACCAGGTAAGCAGCATCATTTTACCTTCTAGCTAAAAGAACCAGAGGTGACAACAAACAAAACTTCAAGTTTTAGGCACAAGAACTGTGGGACAAATCTCCCTGTGCCCCAGACTCAGAAATCTACTTTAAAAGCTAGGAAAAGGGTTATTATCATGAGTAAGAAGCAAAGTGAAAAAAATAAAACAAAACATAGAATCTATCTATGGGAACGAGTGGAAAAACAAAAATACCAGAGGTCAGTATTGAGACTATACTCCCATCTGAAACTTCAGAAGGGAATATAAACTGGTCTGAAGCACAAACAGCATTCTTGGAAGAGGTCAAAAAGAACTTTAAAAGCTAAATTAAGGAAGTAGAAGAAAAAACTGGAAAATGATTTTAAAAATATGAAAAATGAAATCACAGAAGAATTTAAAAGGACAATTGGACTAATGGAAAAGAAAGCACAAAACCTAATGGAACAAAGGGAAAAGGAAGCAAAAAATTAACTGGAGAAAATATCTCCTTTAAAGGAACAATTGGACAGATGGAAAAGGAGATGCAGAAATTAACTGAAGAAAATAATTTGATAAAAATAGAATCGGTCAAGTAGAAGCTAATGAATCTATGAGACATCATAAAAAAAAAGATAGAACAAAGTGTAAAATATCTAATTGGAAACACAACTGAACTGGAAAATAGATCCAGGAGAGAAAATCTAAGATTATTGGTCTACCAGAAAACCATGATGAAAAAAAAGAGCCTGGATATATCATTAAAGAAATCATCAAGGAAAATTGCCCCGAAGTGCTAGACCCAGAAGGCAAAATAGTCATCGAAAGAATCCACAGTTCACCTCCTGAAAGGGACCTCAAACTAAAAACAAGGTATGTTGTCGCCAAATTCCAGAACTATCAAATGAAGGAGAAAATGCTGTAAGCACCCAGAAAGGTGGAGGAACTACAGTCAGGATCACACAGGACCTTGAATCCTCTACATTAAAAGACTGAATGAATCAAAATATGATATTCCTTAAGGCAAAGGAGCTGACACTACATCCAAGGATTAATTACCAGCAAAGCTGAGCATAATATTTCTGGCAAGAGGATGAACATTCAATGAAATAAGGGATTTCCAGACCTTCCTGATGAAAAGGCCAGAACTCAATAGAAAATTCGATCTTCAAAAGCAAGTCTCAAGAGGGGCATAAAAAGGGAAAAGAAAAAAAAACAGGGAAATAGGGAAAAAAATCTTGCTACACAATATGGGCAAACTGTTTGCATCCCTATAAGGGAAGATGATACTTGTTAATCTTGAGAATTGTATATTTATCATAAAATATAAAAGGGATATACACAGACAGAGGGAGTAGGTGCAAATTTAATCATGTGATGATAACAAATGTGACTTAAGGGGGTGAAGGGATTGTAATGGGAGATGTGAAAAGGAGGAAGAAAAAAATAAATTCCATCACAGGAAGAGGCACAAAATTATATACAGTAGAGGGAAAGAGAGGAGGGAGATGAGCATTGTTTCAGAGGTACTTTCATCTGACTGGATTCAAGGAAAGTACAACAAACTCAGTTAAGTATAGAAATACAATTAGCAGTAGAAGGATAAAGGGGAAAGAAAAGGGAGGGTAGTCTAAAAAGGAAGGAAGAAGTAACGAGGTAAAAGGGGATTAAGAGGGAGAGGGGCTGAAAGAAGGGAGGGAAGACTGAGGGAAGCAGTAGTAAAATATTAAAACTCTATTGTAGATGGGAAGGGAGAAGGGAGAACTAGAAGCGTAAGGGGAAAGGGGATGGAGGGAAAGAAACAAATAGTAGTCATAACTGTGAATGTGAATGGGGTGAACTTTCTCATAAAACAAAGATGGATAGCAAACTGGATTAAAAACCATGATACAACAATATGTTGTTTACAAGAAGCACATTTGAAAAGGGGTGGGGGGGATACATACAGGGTAAAGGTAAAAGATTGGAGCAGAACATATTGTGCTTCATCTGATGTAAAAAAGCAGGGGTAGCAATCCTAATCTCAGACAAAGCAAAAGCTGAAATGGATCTAATCAAAAGAGAGAAGGAAGGAAACTATATCCTGCCAAAAGTCACTGGAGACAACAAAGCAATATAATTAGTAACCATATATGCTTCAAGTTGTAGGGTATCTAGATTCTTAAAGGAGAAGGTAAGGGAGTTGCAGGAAGAAATAGACAGCAAAACTATAGTAGTGGGGAACCTCAACCTCTCACTCTCTGAACTTGATAACCCTGACCTCAAAATAAACAAGAAGGAAGTGAATAGAAAGAAAGAATAGAAATAGAATAGAAAGAAACAGGAAAGGAGGTGAATAGAACTCTGGATAAGGTAGATATGATAGATCTCTGGAGAAAACTGAATTGAGATAGAAAGGCATATACCTTTTTCTCCATTGTACATGGCACATACACAAAAACTGACAATGTATTAAGCCATAGAAACCTCAAAATCCAGTGCAGAAAGGCTGATATAGCAAATGCATCGTTCTCAGTTCACAATGCAATAAAACTTATATGTAATCAAAGGTCATGGAAATATAAACCAAAAACTAATTGGAAACTCCATAATCTAATCAAAAAGAAGGAGTGAGTTAAACAACAAATTACAGAAACAATCATCAGCTTCATTCAGGAGAATAATAATAATGAGAAAACTTAACAAATCTTATGGGATACTGCAAAAGGAGTTCTGAGGGAAAGTTTTATATTTTTGATTGGTTAAATGAATAAAACAGAGAAAGAGTAGATCAATAAATTGGGCATGCAGCTGAAAAAACTTGAAAAAAACAAAGTGAACATCCCAAGTAAATACCAAATTAGAAATACTGAAAACCAAAGGAGAGATTAATGAAAGTGAAATTAAGAAAACTATTAAACTTATAAATAAAGCTAAGAGTTGGTTTTATGAAAAAACAACAAAATTGATAAAACTTTGGTCAATTTAATTTAAAAAAAGAAAGAAGAAAATGAAATTACTAATATCAAAAATGAAAAGGGTGGATTAACCTCCAATGAGGAGGAAATTAAAACAATAATTAGAAATTAATTTCCCAAATTATGCCCATAAGCTCAATAATCTAAAGGAGATGGATGATTATTTTGAAAAAATATATAAATTGCCCAGATTGATAGAATAGGAAGTTGAGTACTTAAATAACCTTACCACAGAAAAGGAAATTGAACAATCCATAAATGAAATCCCTAGGAAGAAACCTCCAGGGCCAGATGTATTTGCAAGTGAATTCTATCAAACATTTAAAGAACAGTTAATTCCAATATTATATAGAAAATTTGGGAAAATTCCTAAAGAAGGAGTCCTACCAAATTCTTTTTTATGATACAAATATGATTCTGATACTTAAAGCAGGAAGAGCCAAAACAGAGTAAGAAAATTATAGACCAATTTCTGTAATGAATATTGATGCAAAAATTTTAAATAAGATATCACCAAAAAGAATGTAACAAATTATAAAGAGAATAATACATTTTGATCATGTAGGATTTATACTAGGAATGCAGGGCTGCTTCAGTATTAGAAAAACTATTAGTATTATAGATCATATCAACAATAAGATAGACAGAAACTACATGATTATCTCAGTAGATGCAGAAAAAGCTTTTGATGAAATATAACACCTATTCCTAGTGAAAACACTGGAAATCATAGGAATAAATGGAACTTTCTATAAAATAATTAGTGGTATCTAGTTCAAACCATCAGCAAGCATTACACACAATGGGGACAAGCTAGATGGATTTTCAATAAGTACAGGAGTGAAACAAGGACGTCCATTATCACCACTGTTATTCAGTATGGTATTAGAAATGTTATCTGTAGCAATAAGGGAAGTAAAAAATTGAAGAAATTAAAGTAGGCAAAGAAGAAACTAAGTTATCACTCTTTGCAGCTAATATGATGATATACTTAGAGAATTCCACCTACTTGAACTTCTGGGAGCCAGGATGGCAGAGTGAACAGTAAATGCTCTCTCCTCCCCTCTGATGACCGTGAAAGAACCATAAAATATTTCCCCAGAAAAATCCTGGATCAGCGGGAACAGCAGAAGGGGGCAAATAGTCTCATAACACCAGAGACTAGGAAAATAGCAAAGGGGAATTCTTCCTACTGTGGCAGAGGCGATCTGAAAAGACAGAGGACCCAGGGCAGAGAAAATTCGCACTGAGACCCAGGCAAGCCTCAGCGCTGGGAGAGGAGCCCCAGGAGGGGTGGGAAAACACATTAGCATCTAGGCATGCCCCAACCCTCCAGGGGAAAAGGGAAGACAACAGGGAAGCTGGGATCACCATCCCCAGAGCTTGCCTTTGCCTCAGTTCAGCTGAGATCTCCTGTGACCAGACCACTCCTCCCACATACTTAACAAGCTAACTCCAGGGTTGATCTGGGAAACAAAAAACAAAAATCTGCTTTTAGCTTTTTCACACATCAGCTCAACACAAAGTTCTGTACCTTCTGCCTGAAAGAACCAGAAGCTACAACACTCAGCCAACATAACGAATAGGAAAAAGCAGAAGGGAGAAAAAATCATAGAATTTTTCTATGGGGATAAAGACCAAAACACAAACACCAAAGAGGTCAGAGCTGAGACTGTACTTCCAACTGAAACTTCAGAAGGGACTATGAACCTCTCTCAAGCACAACTAGCTTTCCTGGAACAGCTGAAGAAGGAAATAGAAGAAAAACTGGCCAATGATTTTAAAATTATAAAAAAAAGAATTCACTGATGAGAACGATACTTTGAAAAGGAAAATTCAACAAATGGAAAAGGAAGTTCAAAAATTAACTGGAGAAAATAATTCCCTAAAAGGAAGAGTTAATCAAACGGAAAAGGAAACCTGAAACCTAATTGGGAAAATTGGTCGAATGGAAAAGGAAGTACAAAAATTAAATGGAGAAAATAGCTCCTTAAAGGGAAAAATTGGTCAGATGGAAAAGGAGATGCAAAAGTTAACTGAAGAAAACAATACGATGAAGATTAGAATTGGGCAAGTAGAAACTAATGACTCAATGAGGCAGCAAGAATCAGTCAAACAAAATCTAAAGAATGAAAAGATAGAAGAAAATGTAAAATATTTAATTGGAAAAACAACTGACCTGGAAAATAGATCCAGGAGAGAAAATTTAAGAATTATTGGCCTGCCAGAAACCCATGATGAAGAAAAGAGTCTGGACAATATCTTCCAGGAAATCATCAAGGAAAACTGCCCAGAAGTACTAGGCTCAGAGGGCAAAATAGTCATCGAAAGAATCCACCGTTCCCCTCCTGAAAGGGATCCCAAACTCAAAACCCCAAGAAATATCGTTGCCAAATTCCAGAGCTATCAAGTGAAGGAGAATTCCAGAGAATCAAATAAAAAAAAAGTACTTGAAAGAATATACAACTAAGTTTCAGGTTACAAAATAAACTCACATAAATCATCTGTGTTTCTATATATTACTAACAAATTCCAACAGCAAGAGGCAGAAAGAGAAATCCCGTTTAAAGTTATGGTATACACTATAAAATACCTGGGAGTCTACCTTCCAGAAGAAAACCAAGTGTTATATGAACACAATTACAAAACACTATTCACACAAATAAAGTCAGATCTAAGTAAAAGGAAAAATTAATGAAAAGAAATGTTAAGGAAGGTGGTCTAGCTCTACCAGATCTCAAATTCTATTATAAATCAGCAATCATCAAAACCACTTGGTACTGGCTAAGAGACAGAAGGGTAGATCAGTAGAATATGCTAGGTACTCAAAACACAGTAGGCAATGAATATAGCCATCTACTGTTTGATAAACTCAAGGACCTCAGTTTCTGGGATAAGAACTCACTGTTTGACAAAAGGTGCTGGGAAAACTGAATAATAGTGTGGCAGAAACTGGGCATAGACCAATGCCTGACACTGTACACAAGAATAAAGTCCAAATGGATACATGATCTAGGTATAAAGATTGATACTGCAAATAAATTAGGGGAGCAAGTATAGTGTAACTGTCAGATTTATGGAGAATGGAATCATTTATGACCCAGTAAGAGACAGAGAACATTATGAAGTTTAAAATGGATAATTTTGATCACATTAAATTGAAATTTTTGCACAATCTCAATTCAATCAAGATTAGGAGAGAAGTGGAAAACTACAAAAAAACTTTTGCAAGTAGTGCCTGCGATCAAGACTTCATTTCTAAAATATGTAGAGAACCAAGTCAAATATACAAGTATACAAATCATTCCCAACTGATAAATGGTCAAAGGATATGAACAGGGAATTTTCAAAAGAAGAAATTAAAAGTATCTATAATCATGAAAAACTGCTCTAAATCACTATTGCTTAGAGAGATGCAAATCAAAACAACTCTGAGGTACCAGATCACACCTATAAGATTGACTAACATCACAAAACAGGAAGATGATAAATAGTGGAGCACATGTGGGAGAGTTGGAACATTAATCCATTGTTGGTGGAGCTGTGAGCTTATCCAACCATTCTGGGAGCAATTTGGAACTATGCCCAAAGGATTATAAAATATGCATACCCTTTGACCCAAAAATATCACTTCTGAGACTCTATCCCAAAGAGATCATAGAAATGGGAAAGGGTCTCACATGTACACAACTATTTATACCACCTATCTTTGTGGTGGCCCAAACCTGGAAATCAGTGGAATGCCCATCAATTGGGAAATGGCTGAACAAGTTGTGGTATAAGAATGTAATGGAATACAATTGTGCAATGAGAAGCGATAAACAAGAAGACTTCAGAGAATCCCGGAAAGACTTACATGAACTTATGCTGAGTGAAAGGGACAGAACCAGGAGAACTTTTCACACAGTAACAAACACAGTATGGGAAGAATTTCTTTGGTAGATTTGTACTTCATTGAAACGCATGGACTCAAAAAATTTGCAATGGACTCTTGAGGCAAAGCACCTTCCACCTCCAGAGAAGGAACTATGGAATTGGATTGCAGATAGAAACAGATCATTTTCTTTTGCATTATGGTATGTTTTCTTTTGTTTCCTGGTTTCCCTCATTCATTTCAATTCTTCAATGCAACATGCATTTAATAGGAAAAAATCTTTTTTTTTTTAAGTATACAGACTATGAAGACTATGGGGAAAAAAGATCACATATTTTTACAACAAAATACTGAAAGCCTTTCAGTTCATTGAGTGCCCGTTTTTATTTTCATTTAGGATTATTCTTAGCATTATTGAGTATGATATTTTTGGCCAAACCCTTGTTCTTTTGTTTTTTGACATACAGTGTTCCAAGACCTGTGATCTTTTACTCCAACTACTGCTGGGTCTTGTGTAATTCTAATTGTGGTTCCACGGTACTTGATTTTTTCCCCAGAGTTGCTCATCAATATTTTCCCTTTTGAACTTTGAGCTTTTGCAATTTGGCCATGATATTTCTATAGTTTTTCATCCTGTAAACTCTTTTAGATGGTGCTTGATGGATTTTGTTTTCTATTTGTATTTTCCCTCTTGTCTAAAATTTCAGGGCTACTGTCTTTAATGCTTTCAGGTAGTGTGGTTATTCTTTTTTTTCTGATCTGTTCTCTAGATCAGCTTCTTTTTTCTTATAAGAAATTTCACATTCATTTGTACTTTTAAAATTTTTATTATTTCTTGATCTTTTGTAATGTCATTGACTTCCACTTGTCCAATATTGGCTTTCAAGCAGTTGTTTTCTTCCTTAAGATTCTAGTTCTTCCTTTGCAGGTAGTTGACTTTTTTTCATAATCTTCTTGGTATCATTAGATTGTTCTTATTTTAAAATAATTATTTCTTCAATCTCTCTTATTTGGTTTATTTATTTTTTGAGTTCTAATAATTCTTTGGGTCAGGTGACCATTTGATGTTACCTCTTTGGGTAGGAGAGTATTTTTTTTTTTGCTTCACTGTTCTTCTCTGAAGAAAAACCCCAGTCTTCTCTAGTTCCATAGTAACTATTTATGGTTAGATTCTTTCTCCTTGGTTTGTTTAATTTTAGTAGCTTTTTATTATAATAATTCCTAATGCTGGGGAGTTGGGGATGATGTCTTTTGCCTCAGGTCCTTCATATTTTTTTAAGCTTTCTCCTGGGCCAATCTTTGTACTCCTTTCTCCCTGAAGGTCACAGTTAGCACACTATGCTGGAATTGTTATGTCTTCCAGAGGACCCTCCAGTGACTATAACCTTCAGTGGTACCCTGTGACCTTCAATCAAAACTAAGAACTTAGATCTCCTGTAAATGCCCATAGCTAGTAGCATCCCGATTCCATTGCTTCTGCACTGAACATTCATGTGCTGGTTCATTCTGTTTTGGCACCACATCTAGGAATCACACAGCTGGACCAGGCATCTCTTGGCAGGAGAGGTTCCTTCAGTCTTCTTCTGTTCAGATGTCTGACCAATCATATTGTTTGTGAGGGGAGAAATCCTCTGGCTGAGGCTACCTTCTAATCCACCTGCCTCCAGGTCTTGTTTATCATTTTAAGGGAGTTGTTTACACTACATTCAGGCTGAACTTCAATCCTGGGCTCAGTCTTTGCATCTTCTCCAGTTTTCCCAGGAGGACCACTGTTCTGCCACAACTCTTGTTTATTTTTGCTGCTATACATTTGCCCTTAGGCACTATTTCATCTTGTTTGTGTAGGAAATCTGGAGAAATTGGAATTTTCTGATCTGTTCTGTCATCTTCCAAGAATTCTTTCCCTATAAAAGCTGAAGTGCTATATAGATGTTATCTAATTTTGTAATAAAAGTTTTACAGAGATAAGAAAGTAGGCATATATAACAGTAAACACTCCAATATACACAGAGGGGCTTACTACAACAGGTTCCTAGATCTGCATTCATAAAAGGAAATGCAACTTCTGATAGTTTAACAATCACTTTAATCAAGCACATGTATCAATCCTTTAGTCAAGTACATATATCATTCACCTAGTTCAGGGGAGTCAACACCCTGAACCCCAAAGTAATCAACAGACTTGGCTTCTTCTGGTTGAAAATAATTCGACAGGTACAGCTGTCTGATCAATTACCAGAGAGGGAAACACAATATCTCGGTTCTCAAAGCTGGGGGGCTCTTCAGCAGCTTCTCAGAATCCTGATCTGGCACCCAAAACTTCTTACCAAATTTAAACCCCCAAATAAAACTGCAACTCAGAGTCTTCATATACAGTTTAGAGCCAGAGGGCATCACATCCCTTTCCAACCAATACCTTATTAACAAAAGGCAAAGACCTTCTTACAAATATTCCCAGGTCACACAGTGGATGGGAAAGATCCTCCTCAGTCACACACAGACAGAGGCATTATACTTGATTATACTAAAACAAAAACTGCAAAAGATCCCACTTTATTTGCCATTACAGCATATATGTTTAGTTACTATAGATTTTCTCAATCACCTTTTAGGGAATTCAAATCATATAGTACATTATATTATTTTTGTAGTGTGTGGATAGCTTTCCCAACATGATGATATCTTTTTTTTCAAGTTTCTCCTATCTCCAGTAGAGATTACCATTTCTTTTGGTCTCTTTTAGCCTTTCTTGCTAAATGTCTTCTGAAATCTTCATTCTACTTCTCCCTACAATACATTTGAGACTGCGATAAAAATACAAATCTTGTAGTTCTGTCACTGAAGAAGAAAATAATTATTTTATAGGGGGAAAGGAGAGGAGGGATCATGATTTTGTTTTCTTCTGTCATTTTATTTTGTTTTTCTGAAAACTTATTTTTAAGTTCTTTTTAATTTAATACTGAATTGGACTTTTGCTCCAAATAAGCCATATTCTGAATGAACAAAATTCACTCATTATTATTTAACTCTCATATTAGTTCCAAGTTATTTATCATTGTTTAAGATGTGGAAAGTTTCATCTTTCATCGTCTTAATGTTATTCTTATATTCAGTGCTTACTAAGCCTCTTTTGGTAGACAGAAGTAGTGACATGAATTTTCTAAGAAATATTTTAGATTTTAAATTGTTTTTTTCTCAAATGCATAAATTGTTATCAATATTTTTACCTTTTGTTGACCTATATGTTTAATTCACCTGTTATACAAGTATATCTTAAATTGAATTGGAGAATATATTAGGTACTTATAAAAATTTCTCTGTCTCTCCATTATTTATAACAGATGTTGATTCATGAATTGCAAATTGGTTTAGTCTTTTTACTTGTAATACTTAAACATGACAAGATTAATGTGTATTGTGACCTAGTAGTTTAAAAGTTAAAGTTTTTGTTTTTTTTTTTAACTTACAAGAAATGAGGGTAGGGTGTGACAGCCCAATTGTTTTCTCCCCTTGCTAGATCACAAAGGAATTGCTCAATTTGTGGCATTAAATTTTATGAAGAACACTATTAATGTAGATGAGAACTCATCAGCTATGCTAAAGTGATGATCCTTGACCTATAGACTATGTTATAAACCCATAGGTTGAAAGAAATAAGGATGCTGAGTAAGATCTCAACAAAAACAATAAATATTAAGAGAGATGCATTTGACTTATTCTTGTTGGCTCCAGAGTAACAGGTAAAAGTGGTGATGAAGAAAATTTAAGCTTAAGACAAATAAGAAGTCCTTAAAAATCAGAGATATCTCAAAGTGGGGGTGGAATTGCTTAATATATGGTTAATTCATTCTTCCTAGAAATTTTCAAGCAAGCATTAATCATTCTAATATGGGACTATGTTGCAAATAACACACGTGTTCAAGTTTTGCATGAATTGGGTAGATATTTATAAACTTTAAGCTCTGAAATTTTAGGAATCTGTGAAATAATCACATATCATGAAATAAGATTTCTGGTTACCTTAGGGCACACACTAAAATTTACATTATTTCTCATTGTGATTTAGTCATTTTTCAGTCATATTCAACACTTCATGATTCCTTTTGAGGTTTTCTCAGCAAAGATAGTAGACTGTTTTCCCATTTCCTTCTGCAGTTTATGTTACAGATGAGCAAAATGAGGCAAAAAAGATTGAGTGACTTGCCCACAGTCACACAGCTAGTTTCTGAGACCTGATGTGAACTCAGGTCTTTCTTAGGCCCAGTATTCTATCTGTTACATTGCCTATCTGCCCCTAAAACAAGCATTAACTATTCTTTTGTTTGACTTTTCCAACAGAACCAATGAATGATTTTTGTGTTTATTTCAACATACATTTTGTATTCTAGCTTTTTATTAGGAAAATATGAGTTTAGAATTTTTTTCAGTTTTATCAGTTGTATATTACTTATTTCATATTGGTTATCATAAGTATATCCTAATAGTCTAAAGAAAAGAAAAAGTTTGATTCTTTATACACTTCACCCCTTTCTTGTCAACGTATTATGAGTAAAGCAACGTGAAGCAGAGCAAAATAACATAAAACTGAAGGCCAAATTTATTGTCATTTTGATTGGTTTCATTTTTTGTTTTATTGGTTAGTTTTCTTGTTTCTTAGATTACTATGGAGAAAGAACTCAGCTTGTTGGTGAAGACTTTTAAACTGTGTGCCCTAAGATTGGTCATGGGATAGTGACCTCAATCTTGTCAACAAGGCAGTTTCCAAAGTATTCCCATGACAGTGTCTGCCAGATATTATTATACTTTCATTACAGAAATAGTTTTGAAAAACCCAAGGTCACTAACACACAACAATGAGATACCAAAATATATTAGTAGGATCTTCTATAAAGGAAACACAATATCTGTGAATATAAATTGTTTAAAACAGGATCATTACCTATTAGAAATGAGCCTAAACTTAGACTTAGTAAAAATGGGTTTAAATTTTAAATTTCCCATCTGGTCTTAGCTATAGGATTCATGACAAATGACTGAATGTCCATTGGCCAAACTAATTCATTTTAAGTAATGATAAAAAAGGAATTCTAGAAATAAAATAAGAAATCAATAAAATAAAGTCTAAAATCACAATTTAGCTGGTGAATTAAAATGGTTATTTTGGGGAAAAAAGTGAAAAAAATTAGAATATATAATAGAAAAGAGGAAGAAATCAAATTATCCAAGTAAAATAATAACAGAACAATCACATTACTACAGGCAACAATTCATATAATGACTTGTTTCTCAAAACATTTTCCCCAAAATAACTCTATTATGTAAGTAAAACAAAAATTATTGTTATAATTGTTTCATTTGAATAAACTAAGACTTAAAATTTTAAAGAAAAAACCAAGGGAGTGGGGGTAAACAAGTTCCCTTTACATAAATGACCAAAAAATAAAAAGATTTTCATCAATTTTGCATAAAACATATGCCTATAAAATTCACATAAGATAACTCTGTAAATGTTTATGAAGTAAAGAACATTCACGTTTTAAATACAAGAATAGAGGCATGCAGTGCAGCCCAGTGCGGGCCACACCATGGCAAGGACAGGACTGGAACAGGCTTTAATGCAGCATGCCACCAGCAGCAGCCATGGGTCCCAGATCTCTCAGCTCTCAAATGCCAAAGACATCTTCAAAAGTCAGTGAGAAAGTTCTTTCACTTGGTTAAGAAGGGAACACAGAATTCTAGCCCCAGACTCAGGCAACAGCAGCTTCTATTGTTGAAGCCCTTCCTAAAGCCCTAGGGTAAATGAGCAAGATCTCAGCCCTGAGAGGGGACCCTGGAGTGAGGAGGAATACTGGCTGACGTGGTGCAGCTGGTGGAGGCTTGGGAGAAAGAATTCTGCTCATAGACCAGAGCACTGACCAGGAGCAGAATAAACTCCCCTCCCTTGATTGTGGAACCTTGGAGGAACTGAGAACTTGAAGGTCCCCAAAGTATACCCTCCCCTTAATAAAGAACTCAAAAGTCAAGTGACTGGGAAAATGCCACCCAAATGAAAAAAAATAGTAAGACAATAGAAGGTTACTTTCTTGGTGAGAAGGTATTTTCTTCCATCCTTTCAAATGAGGAGGAACAATTAATGTCTTCAGGGGAAGACCTCAAAGTCAAGACTTCTTCATGCAAAACCTCCAAAATAAATATGTAATGGTCTCAGGCTATGGAAGAGCTCAAAATGGATTTTTAAAATCAAGTGAGAGGTGGAGGAAAAGTTTGGAAGAGAAATGACAGCAAAACAAGAAAATCATGAAAAGCAAGTTGATAGCTTGCTAAAGGAGACTCAAAAAAAATGCTGAAGAAATTAACACTTTTAAAAATAGACTAATTCAATCGGCAAATGAAGCCCAAAAAGCCAATGAGGAGAAGAATGCTTTAAAGAGCAGAAATAGCCGAATGGAAAAGGAGGTTCAAAAACTCGCTGAAGAAAACTGTTCTTTAAAAAATTAGAATGGAGCAGACAGAAGCTAATGACTTTATGAGAAACCAAGAAATTACAAAATAAAGCCAAAAAAATGAAAAAAAAAGAAGAAAATATGAAATATCTCATTGGATGAACAGCTGACCTGGAAAATAGATTGAGGAGAAACAATTTAAAAATTATGGGGCTGCCTGAAAGTCATTATCATAAAAAGAGCCTAGACATCATCTTTCATGAAAATATCAAAGAAAATTGCCCTGATATTCTAGAATCAGAAGATAATATAAATATTGAAAGAATTCATCAATCACCTCCTGAAAGAAACCCAGAAAGAAAAACTCCTAGGGATATTGTAGCCAAATTCCAGAGGTTCCAGGTCAAGGAGAAAATATTGCAAGCAGCCAGAAAGATACAATTCTAGTATTGCAGAAATACAATAAGGATAACACACGATCTGGTAGCTTCTACATTAATGGATCAAAGGGCTTGGAATAGAATATTCCAGAAGTCAAAGGAACTAGGACTAAAACCAAGAATCACCTACCCAGAAAAACTGAGTATAATATTTCAAGGGGAAAAATGACCATTCAATGAAATAGAGGACTTACAAGCATTCTTGATGAAAAGACCAGAGCTAAATAGAAAATTTTACTTTCAAGCACAAGAATCCAGAGAACAATAAAAAGGTAAACAGGACATAGATATCATGAGGGACTTACTAAAGCTGAACTGTTACTTTCCTACGTGGAAAGATAATATTTGTAACTCTTGAAACGTTCCTCAGTATTTGGGTAGTTGGAAGGATTACACACACACACACACACACACACACACACACACACACACACAGAGGGCACAGGGTGAGTTGAATAGAAAGGGATGATATCTAAATAAACAAAATTTATGTATGAGAGAGGAATATATTGGGAGGAGAAAGGGAGAAATGGAACGTGACAAATTATCTCTCCTAAAAAAGGGAAGAATTTTTTTTTTCAGTGGAGAGAATAAAGGGAAGATGAAAGGGAAAAAGTCAAGCTCACTCTCATCACATTTGACTTAAGGAGAGAATAACGTGCATGCTCAATTTGCTACAAAAATCTATCTTACACTACAGGAAAGTAGGGGAGAAAGGGGTAAGTGGGATGTGGGAGTGATGATAGGAGGGAGGGGAAATGAGAGAAGGGGATAATTAGAAGTAAACGCTTTTGGGGAGGGATGATGTCAAAAGAGAGAAGAGAACAAATGGGGGCAGGATAGGATAGAGGGAAATATAGGTAGTCTTTCACAACATGAATATTTCGGGAATCTTAAGCAAAACTCCACATACATGGCCTATATTGAATTGCTTGCCTTCTCAGTGGGGATGAGTGGGGAGGGAGGGAGGAAGGGAGAGAAGTTGGAACTCAAAATTTTAGGATTGAATGTTGAGAATTGTTTTTGCGTGTAACTGGGAAATAAGAAACACAGTTAACAGAGTATAAAAATCTATCTTGCCTTAAAAGAAAAGAGAAAAGATGGGGATAAGAGAAGAGAGTGGTGTGGTAGATGGGAGAGTATATTGGGGGAAGGGATAATCAGAATGCATGGGGTTTTGGGGTCAGGGAGAGAAGACATGAGGAGAAAATATGGAGCTCAAAATTTTGTGGAAATGAGTGTTGTAAACCAAGAACAAATAAATAAATTGGTAAAAAAAAAAAAAAAAAGAAAATATCTTGGAGCACATAAAACCTTGTATAAATAAATAAAATACAAGGATAAGAAAAGCAATTTCAGTTTGTAAGTAGTCTTTTAATGAGCTGCTGTATATGGAGGCAGCCTGATTACATATATTTATGATTATCATCATAATTTAGAAAACAAGCCCCATGAAGTATATTGCTTACAAAAAAATGTAGAAATATACTATTCTTTATATTGTTTTTCCTTTGCGCTTTTTTTTTTGATGGCCAAACTTGGTCAAGATAAAGTAGACAAAGAAAACTCCAAAGTATTACAAGTAATTCATATTTTTTTAAAAACTTAAAATTTCTGCAAAACAAAAAATAATCTAAACAAAATATTCACTTAGATAAAACATAGACTCATATGTATACATATATATATATATACATATATAATACGAATTCAGCTCAGCATTACCAAATAATAACAACAATAAGAACTATATAATATGAATAATAAACTATATATTTACATGTATAATGTAATAGCATTAACAATCTAGAAAACAAATGTAATATAATTTCTGATGAAATTAAAGTATTAAAATGAAGGAAGGGAAGTTGTTTTATTCTTAATGGAGGAAATTGCATTTTCTTAAAATCTAAATGATAGAATTAGATGTATTAATATACTGTAGACATTCATCTAAAGAACTTTGTTTAAATAATTCAAGGATGTCTGTTCTTGGAATTACTTTGTGGATATGAACATATATCTCTAAATTCAGCTTGGTTGAAAGTAAATGCATATCTAGACACCAAATCTAAAAAAAAAAATACAAAATACAATATAAATTAACCGTACAAATGAGAAACACACTGATACTTTGGTTAGAAAGCTGACCTTGGTGTTGAGGATATTTGTGTTTAAGTCCTGCCACAAAGATATACTGGTTATCAACCATGGGTAACTTATTCAACCTTTACTGGTTCTAGGCAGTTCAGTAATACAATAATTTAAAGATATGTTTGCAGTGTGCATTAATGGAGGGAATTTACAGACCGGAAATTGCCACAATTATGGGTTCACAGGTAGAGCATGAACACAAACAAACCAAAAAAGGAAACAAAAAACTGTACCTAGAAAGGGGTTAGAGTATCAGTGAATATAAAGATTATGGATTTCAACAATAACAAAACAACAACTAGCTGGTGCAGAAAAATAGAGTGCCAGGCTTAGAACTCATATTTCTGATGCCTCAGTTTCTTCAAATGACATAAAGAAGGAAATGAGAAACTACTTAAGTATCTTTGCCAAGGAAACCACAAATGGAGTCCTGACAAGCTAAACAGAATTGAAACAACTGAACAACAAGACAACAAAAACAAAGTCATAATTGCAGCCAAAGAAAATATAAACCTCTCTATGTGCATGACATATAATGTTATTTGGGAGAGGTATAAAAAACTCAACCACTACATTAAAAAATGAGATAAATAGCTCCAGACAAATATCATAATACAAGATAAATGCACAAAAATATTTTTGTGTTGCTAATACAAATAGGAAAATATTTAGATAAATAGAAATGTCATGCACAATAATTGCAAAGGCCTGACTACTTACTTTCTAAGATATACATGCAATCTATAGAAAGACAACTATAAAATATTAACAAAAGTGCAGGAATAATTGAAAATGAATGGGATAAATTTAAATGGATAGCCAATACACATGACTACTTTAGGTCAATAGGACACAGTTAATAATATTATTTGTTTAATATCATATATTTAATGCAATTCCTAAATATTTCTGGGATACATGACATCATCTATTTGGGTACTATCATCCCCAATGAACATCATGGTAATTTAATAAATGATGACTGGGAGTTACAGGGGGTGAAAAAAATACTACAGTTCAAGTCAATATGCCAAATTTAGCTAAGTTGGACCTCAAGTGGCAGACATAAAATTTTTAAGGGCTGACTTCATTCATATACACATACACACATATACATACATATATGTATTTTAGGGTTAGGTTTATATACATATGTATATATATACATATCTGTCCATCTACCTACCCATTTATATTTGTATATTTTTTGCTTTTGTCTTTTGTTTTTAAAAAGGACAAAGGGCCAGTGACATCATGGGATTATATCTTGATTGGAGTTTCAGTTGAATTTAAGTAAAGCAAAGTTACACAAAGTCAACAGCCTCATATTGTCTTCCAGAATCATCAAAGTCTCGGGGAAAGACAAAAGTCAAGACAATTGACAATGGCCTGGGTTGCAGTAGATTACCTTGGTGTTTTTGATGCCTGGGGAAGTACTAAGTTCTTCATACTGCCAGCTTCTACCACCTTCATGGCTAGTGGAATAAATGATTCTCATTCACCCATTCCAACAGGAATGTCTTCACATGCTTTAGTTAGACATCCTCCTAACACACTGACAGGCTTGAAGCTTATTGGTTACCCTCAACTTGGTGTAACAGCTCTGAAAAGCTCTTGCAAGGAATCATGCTGTGTAAGCATGAGTTATATGTGTGTATGCATGTATATATATAGTATAAGTGTATATATCTATATGCGCAGGTATATATACACACACATGCATATACATATGTACATACATACACATATACATACATATTTACACATACACACAAAAATATATACACACATATCCACAAACAGGCACACAGAAAGAGAGAGGCAGAGAGAGGGAGAGGCAGAAAGAGGGTATTGTTTTCTATAACTCCTTTGTTTGGCAATAGTAATGTCAAAGGTTTCGTTTTTGTTTTTCCTTGCTTCTGCATTTTTACATCCTTCAGATACATGGGCAATCAATTGTTCAATGCCCTCGGAAGTATCATGCCCAGAATGAATCTCCTCTTTCTATTATGTTTTTTCCAGTTGTCTTTTTTATTGCTAGTTTCTTAAATGTCAGTCCCATTCCCCATATATTCATACCCAGTACTGTACTATTAGAATCTCCAGATTGTAACTCCATTATCATTGTTAATGGGTAAACATGGTTAGTGGGTAAACAAAATGTTTGCTCTAAAACTATTTCTGATAAATATCTAACATATGAAACCAGAATCAGGAGTCAATTCCAGTTTCTGAAATCTTGAATTTTTATGTGATTTTAAAATAATTTTTTGGAAAAAAAAAATGTTTCTTTGAAAAAAACAAAACATGAAAACAAATAAGACATGGAGGAATAGGCAACTGATCCACAAAACAAAGCCATATGCAATAGATTGGCTTCTGGCAGTATAAAATCAGGACTTGCAATGGTTGAGAGACATTATGGCATTTTATCAGTCAACCCTTTCCCTTCATTCTATGACCACTGCACTTTGTTATAAATGATCATCTCTGAAAATAAATTCATAATACACATGGCAGAAGCATTAGTGCAAAGCCTCCTGAGTTCCTGAAGGCATGTCTCTTTTTTCAGGAGCCCATGCAGAATTAATTTATCATGCTATATTTGACACAGGAAATTTACATTCTGTAATTGACCTATAATGGATGTTCTGACTGCCTATCTGAACGATTGGTGAACATGGTAGGTAAATGTTAGATAATGCAGGGACTCACTTTGAACATTACCTGCAGGAAAAACATGAAAACGCGACTTTAGAAATACATATTAGCACATAGTATAGACAGCATTGGATAAATGGGAAGCTTGCAGTTGGGATGGAATGAATATACACTGTCAGGAACTTGCAAAAGCTATGGATTTTTTTCAAATTTAATTTCTTTTCCTTTTAAGCCTATTTGGAGTGTACTGTGTTTCTACAAAACTCTATCATTTTGTTCTAAGCCAAGGAGACATTCTTTTCTTCTCTAGAGAAGTTAAATTTTGCTTTTTTGGAGCTGATAAGAGGTAGTCTATGCTAGGCTGCTTCATTTCTTCCAATTGTTTGTGGATTCTCTTTGGAAATTGCTGTTTGTATTATTACTAAATGAAGATACTGCTAAAAGTTTACCAACAGTGCCCCTTTTAAAATTAATTAATTCCAAGTATCAGGGCAGAGAACTGCCCCAGAGAGGAACCATGATTTTTTCTGAGTCTGTCAGAATATGTATAAAAATGTCCAAAACAGTTTAATATGTTGTAGATAGCTGTTAAAAAGTATATAAGAGGAGTTTTAAAAGGTAATAATGAAATACTTCAGTCCTACTTAATAATAGTCCTGTTTTCAGAGAGAAGTCTTATGACCAGGGAACAGGTGACCTCAAAACTAGAAAGAACTAGATTCCATTGCTGCCTTTCACATAAACTTACTATTTGATCCTGGGTGAGTCATTTAACAATGCAACCCCCTAGTTAATTCTCTAAGATTCTTAGAGTCAGAGAAGTTGTTAATTTACATTTTTAGAGTGATGTCCCTCATATAGGAATTCTCTATGCCAGTGAAATTACAGATTGAGGGATTCACCCTACAGAAACCACAACATGATAGTGCAGAGGGAAAGTAGCATGTACCTATAAGACTAGCAATCAGGAAACTTCTTTTCTAGTGCTAACTCTATATGAATTTACTGTATGACCTTGGGCAGATCACATTTCCTCAATAAGCACCACTACTATTATTACTTCCAATACTACCACTAGAACAATTTAATTATAATAAGAATGATGGTTATAGTAACTATAGTGACAATATTAGACAAATAATAATAATAGTCCTTAGATTAAAATATCCATGCATATAATATGCATTCTAGTTAGATTAGATCACATCTTAGATCCATTTGAACACAAATCTTCTGTGATATTAAATTAAGACCATTAATTCATCCCATTTCTCAATATCATCAGGTATTATCTTCATAGGTACAGATATAAACAATTTAATCTCCTTGAATACCCTATGATTTCTTTTTTCTGTTTACCTCTTTTCACTTCTAGAATCTTGTATTAGAAAGTCACATTTTCTATTCACCTCTGGTTTTAACTCAGGAATGGTTGAAACTCCTCCATTTCGATTGAATATCCATTTTCCCCTGAAGTATTAGTTTTGGTGATCAATTTACTCAGTCAAGCATAGTTGGTTCTTGTAAATCTGGTCTATATGTATCTCCTTTGCAATATTATATTCCAAATTTCCTGATCATTTAACGTAGAAGCTGCTAAGTCTTGTGTAATCCTGATTGTGGCTCCAAGATATTTGAATTTTTTCTGGCAGCTTGCAATATTTTCTCCTTTGCCTGACAGTTCTGGAATTGGGTTACATTATATCTGGGAGTGTTAACTTTGGACCCTCTTTCAGGAAGTGACTTGTGAATTCTTTCAATTGTATTTTTCCCTCTGGTTCTAAAATATCAGGGCAATTGTCCTTGATAATTTCTTGAAAGTTGATGCCCAGACTTTATATGGCCATGGTTTCATGTAGTCCAATAATTTTTAACATATCTTTCCTGGATCTATTTTATGGGTCAGTTGTTTTTTTCAGTAAGATATTTTATTGTTTCTTCTATATTTTATTTTTTTTTATTGTTTTGATTTCGTTTGATTGTTTCGTGATGCACCATAAAGTCATGAGCTTCCCCTCACCCAATCATAATTTTTAGGTAATTATTTTCTTTATTGGGCTTTGTACCTTCTTTTCCATTTGAGCAATTATACCTTTTAAGGGGTTCTTTTTTCAGTGAAATTTTCCATATCTTTTTTTCCATGTGGTCAACTATACTTTGGAAGGAATCCTCTTCAGTGGATGTGTGTGGTTTTATTTTTCATTTTTTTTTTTTACCATTTGTCCTTTTATGTTTTTAAAGTGTTATTTTCTTTAGTATGTTCTGTGCTGCCTTTGACAAGCTGTTGAACGTTTTTCACGATTTTTTTCCTCAACTTTCAGCTTGGGAGCCTAGGGAGATCAACAGAAAGAGTCCCTCTTGATGTGGCTGAACAGTAATAGTGCTGGACAAAATCCCCATCTCAGCTGACCAGCAGGAGAACCTGAACCCCAGGGGAGTGGAGCCAATAAGCGCCAACACCAGGACCCCAAGCATGCCTTAGTATGGTCAGGGGAATTGGGCGGACACCAGCACAGATGGAGGTTCACCAGCCACTGAGCCTGCCTGTGCTCTAGCTCAGCTCCAGGGGAGGAGGAGTTCTCCTGCAGCACACTACCTCTCCCACACACATCACTCTGTGAACTTCAAGATAATCCCAGGGAAATTGAGGAAGAATTCACCTGGCCTCATTCTTGTGACACACCAGCTAACAGCACCAGATAAGCAGCAGCAGCATTTTATAGCTTCTAGCTAAAAGAACCACAGGTCACAACACACGAAGCCAGTAACCAGGTCTCAAGCTCCCAGCACAAGAAATGTGGGACAGAGTCCCTTCTGCCCCAGAAGCACAGATCTTCTTTAAAAGTCAGGAAAAATGCACTCACTGTGAGCAAGAAACAAATCAGAAAAGTAAAGACCATAAAATCTTACTAGGGAACAGAGAAGATGAAAATGTGAATTCAGAAGAGGATAAAACTGACAATATGCCAACATTTGAAACCTCAAAAGGGAATATGAACTTATCTCAATGCAAAGGAGCCTGGACTACAATCAAAGGTCAATTACCTAGCAAAACTGAGCATAATCTTTCAGTCAAGGAGATGGACATTCAATGATATAAGGGATTTTCAGACCTTTCTGATTAAAAGTCCAGAGTTCAACAGAAAATTTGATCTTCAAACACAAGTCTCAAGAGAGGCATAAAACATAATTGGGGGAAAAAGGAAGAAAAAAAAAAAACCTTGTTATTCAATATGGACAAACTGTTTACATGCCCATATGGGAGTATGTTACTTGCTAATCTTGAGAACTGCATATTTATTATGACATTTAAAAGGGATATACCTAGATAGAGGAAGTGGGTACAGATGAACTGATGTGATGATAAAAATATATTTAAAGAGTGCAAAGGGATTGTAATGGGAGAAGAGGAAAGGAGGAGACAGAAAAGGGTAAATTATATCACATGAAGTGGCACAAAAACACATTGTAGAGGGAAAGAAGTGAGGGAGATAATCATTGTTTGAGCTTAATTCTCATAGCATTTGGTTCAAGGAAGGAATAGCATACTCAATTAAGTATAGGAAACTAACTTGCCCTACAGGCAGTAGGAGGGAAAAGGGGAAAGAAAAGAGAAGGGGTGATTAGAAGGGAGAGAAGAAGTAGTAAGGGAAAAGGTAAAGAAAAAGGAGGCATCACTGTTAGAAGGGAGGGATAATTGAGGGAGGGAGTGGTCAAAAGTAAAACTCTTTTGAGGAGGGGAAGGGAGAAATAAAACCATAAATGGGGATTGGGTGGAGGATGGATAGGGATAGGATGGAGAGAAAGACAGTAACCATAGACAGTAACCATAACTACGAATGTTAATGGGATGAACTTTTCCATAGAGTGGAGGCAGATAGTCGAATGGATTAAAATCCATTATACTTCAATATGTTTTTATAAGAAACACACTGGAAATTGGGGGATACACCCAAGGTAAAGGTAAAGGGTTGGAGTAGAATATATTATGTTTCAACTGATAAAAAAAAAACAGGGGTAGCAATCCTTATCTTAGAGAAAGGAAAAGCAAAAATAGATCTAAACAAAATAGATAAGGAAGAAAACTATACCCTGCCAAAAGGCACTATAAACAATGAAATAATATCATTACTAAACATATTTACACCAAGTAATATAGCATCTAAATTCTTAGAGAATAAGTTAAAGAAGTAACAGGAGGAAATAGATGGCAAAACTATCCTAGTGGGGGACCTCAACCTTCTTCTCTCTGTACTTGATAAATCTAAGCTCAAAATATACAAGAAGGAAGCTAAGGAGGTGAGTAGGATTCTGGATAAGGTAGATAAGACAGACCTCTGGAGAAAATGAAATTGGGATAGAAAGGAATATAATTACTCTTCAGTGATACATGGCACATACACAAAAATTTACCAGGTACTAGGGCATAAAAACCTCACAGTCCAGTGCAGGAAGACAGAGATAGTTAACGAATCCTTTTCAGATCATGACGAAATGAAAGGCCCATGGAAAGATTGGCTAGAAATTCATTGGAAACTAAATGATACTAAATAATGAGTGGGTCAAAGAACAAACCATAGAAACAATCAATAACTTCATTCAAGGAAAGGACAGTAATGAGACAATCTACAAAACTTATGGGATACACTGAAAACAGTTCTTAGGGGAAATTTTATATCTCTGAATGCTTACATAAATAAAATAGAGAAAGAGGAGATCAATGAATTCAGCATGCAACTGAAAAGTCAAGAAAAAGAACAAACTGAAAATCCCTAATTATACACCATCTTAGAAATATTGTAAACCAAAGGAAAGATTAATTAAAAAATAAAGAAAACTGCTGAATTAATAAGCAAAACTAAGAGCTGGTTTTATGAAAAAAAAAACAATAAAATTGATGAACCTTTGGTCAATTTGATTTTTTACAAAAGAAGAAACCCAAATTATGAGTATCAAAAATGAAAACACTGAACTCACCTCCAAGGAAGAGGAAATTGAAACAATAATTAGAAATGACTTTACCCAACTCTATGGCCATAAATTTGACAATCTTAGTGAAATGGATGAATATTTACAAAAAAATATAAATTGTCCAGATCACCATAAAAGTAAAATACTTGAAATACTTAAATGTAAAATAAAATACTTTAAATAATAATTTAAAATACTTAAAATAAATTTCTGAAAAATAAATTGAAGAAGCCACCAATGAACACCCCCAGGAAAAATCTCCAGGGCCAAATGGATTTACAAGTGAATTCTAGTAAACATTTAAAGAGAAGCTAGTTCCAATAGTATATAGACTATTTGGGAAAATTGGCATAGAAGGGGTGCTAATAAATTAATTTTAAGACACAAATATAGTTCTAATACCTAAACCAAGAACAGCCAAAACAGAGAAAGAAAATTATAGATCAATTCCCATAAAGAATATAGATTTAAAAATTTTAAATAAAATATTAGCAAAAAAGTTACAGGAACTTATCAGGAAAATAATACACTTTGATCTGGTAGGATTTATACCAGGAATACAGGTAATTAGGAAAACTAACAGTATAATTGGTCAAATGAAAAGCAAATCAACAAACAATATGATTATCTCAATAGATGCAAAAAAAAATGCTTTGACAAACTACAACAACCCATTCCTATTGCAAACACTGAAGAGTGTAGGGATAATAAATATCATTTATTTATTATTTAAAATAATAAGTAGAATCTACTTAAGACCATCAGCCAGCTTTATATGTAATGGGGGACAAGTCGGATGTATATCGGAACTGAAACAAGGATGTCCATTATTACCACTGATATCCAGCATAGCAATAGAAATGTTAGCATTAGCAAAAAAAAAAAAAAGGAAGAAATTGAAGGAATTAGAATAGGCAAAGAAGAAACTAAGTGATCAATCTTTGATATGGTGACATACTTAGAAAATCCCAGAGAATCAAGTTAAAAAAAAGTACTTGAAGTAATAAACAACTTTGGCAAAGTTTCAGGTTACAAAATAAACCCACATAAATCATCTGCATGTCTATATATTACTAACAAAGTCCAATAGCAAGAGATAGAAAGAGAAATTGCATTTAAATTATGATAGACACTACAGAATATTCCAGAGTACACCTGCCTAAACAAACCCAGGGACTATCTGAGCAAATTACAAAACTCTTTTCACACAAATAAAGTCAGATTAAATAATTGGATAAAACATCAGTTGCCTATGGATAGGCTGAGGTAATATAATAAAAATGACAATTCTACCTAAATAATTTACTAACTCCGTGTCATAAAAATCAAATTACCAAAATAATTATTTTACAGAACTAGAAAAAAAAATACCAAAATTCATCCAGAAGAACAAAAGGTCCAGAATGTCGAGCAATTTAATGAAAGCAAATGCTAGCAAAGGTGTCCTAGGCTTTCAAGATCTTCGATTATATTATAAAGCAGCAATCATCAAAACCACTGGCTAATAGAGGGGTAGTTCAATGGAAGAGGCTGTGTAAACAAGACTCAGTCGTCAATGATTACAGTAGTCTATTATCTGATAAAGCCAAGGACCCCAGCTTCTCTTTCACAAAAACTGCTGAGAAAACTAGAAAAATACTGTGGCAGAAATGGGGAATAAACCAGTGACTGACATTGTATACCACATTAAATTCCAAATGTGTATGTGATCTAGGTATAAAGGCTGGTATTATAAGAACAATCAGTGGAGCAAGGAGTAGTTTATTTGTTAGATACATGGAGAATGGAGAAATTTATGACAAAACAAGAGATAGAGGATATTATGGAATGCAAAAAAGATAATTTTGATTGCATTAAACTGAAGAGCTTTTTACACAAACAAAGCCCATGCAACCAAGGTTAGGAAGGTAGCAGGAAGCTGGGAAAGGATTTTTGCAACTTGTGCCTGGGATAAAGGCCTTATTTCTAAAATATATAGATAACTGAGTCAAATTTACAAGAATGCAAGTCTTTCTTCAATTTATAAATGGTCAAAGGATATGAACAGGCAGTTTTCAGAGGGAGAAATTAAAGCCATCCATAGTCATAGGAAAAAATGCTCTAAATCACTACTGATCAGAGAGATGCAAATCAAAACAACTCTAAGGTACCACATTACACCTGTAAGATTGGCTAGCATCACAAAACAGGAAGATGATAAATGTTGTGGGAGAGTTGTAACACTAATTCATTGTTGGTGGAGCTGTGAGCTGATTTAGCCTTACTGGAGAGCAATTTGGAACTATGCCTAAAAGGATAAAAAAATGTGCATACCCTTTGATCCAGCAATATCACTTCTAGGGCTGTATCCCAAGAGATCATAAGAATGAGCAAATGCCACACATGCACAAAAATATTTATAGCAGCTCTTTGTGTGATGTCCACAAACTGGAAATTGAGGGGTTGTACATCAATTGGGGAATCTATGAGCAAGTTGTGATATATGAATGTGATAAAATATTATTGTGCTATAAGAAATGAGAAATAGGTGGAGTTCAGAAAAACCTGGAAAAACTTATATGAACTGATGCTGAATGAAATGACCAGAACAAGGAGAACATTATACACGGTAACAGCCGTAGCTTGTGAGGACTATTTCTGATAGACAGACCTTTACAGCAAGGCAAGTAACTAAAACTTTTCCAAAGGACTTGATACAAAATGCCATCTGTCCCGGGTCTGTCCCCGGGACCTTCGAGTGAGAATCTCCCTTCAGTGGGCAGCGCTTCGGACGTCTCCGGACCTACCCCGGGGGACACGGCGGCAGGTAATAATCAGGCAATGCGCAGGAGGTTCATAGCTTTATTGCATGGAGGAGTCCCACGAGCAGTTCAGGGCGTTGTCTTATATAGGGAGGTTCTTCTGGGCTGCCATCCTAACCCGCCCCGAGGGCGAGGCCTACCACCCGATTGGATCCAGCCCACCCGACCAATCCCGTGGGCTCACAACTCCTCTATGGGAGCCGTGTCTCCCTCGGATTGGTGGGCTGCCACTCCCGGGGAGGCCCCTATCCGCCCAGGCGCCTAGGACCGACCCCCGTCAACTCCCCCTTTTTGTTTTATTATAAGGACATCCGCCTTTACCTGCTCTAGGACCCTCTTCCAAAGTTTTATCATGCAAGAAATAAGGCAGGGAAGCAGCACACACAAGAGTATTACTATCACAACCATTCCAGCAGCAACCCCAATGGTATGCAGAAATGTGGTAAAATCTAATCTGGAAATCCAGTCAGGAAATGTCCCATGTTGTTTCTCCAAGTCCCTCTTATATATCTCAGTTACATTCCTAATCTGTCTTACAATGTCATCTAGGTGCTCTATATAGACCTCTAGAGTTCTGTGGTCCTGCAATCGCCGGATCGCATCGTCCAGCTCCTGGCTGGCGTTCAGTCTGAGCGCCGTCATGCACAGGGGCCGTGCCAGCCCGACGTGACATGGGAGTCCCTCCAATATGGCGTTTACTCGGAGGAGTGTCGAGATCGCCTGTACAGCATCAGTCAGCGCACTGAGCTCTAGGGCTACCCGCCTGTTAATTTGCTGTTGCAGTGCCCATGCCCGAGCGGACGTTGCCATGAAATCTGACAGGTCGGCAGCCATCATGTGGACCTGCCACTGCATGGCAGAGATTTCCACCTGCTCTAAAAGGCTAGCCACTAACCCTACCATATCTATGGCGGATATTTCCAAGCCCCTCTTCTCCCTGACCATCACAGCCCTAAGGAAATCAGAGTCGGCAAATGCCTCATCGGACCCAACAGGGAGAAAGGTAACTGGGGGAATGGATAGAAGTATGACAAAGGTGGTATTGGAATGTACATCACTGGGCGTCAAGGTGTTAGAGAGGGTCCCATTGGAGCAGGATACATTGTATTTGCCCCCTGTCTGAGTAATGTTCCCTTCCCTACAGATTAGAAACATATCAGTCCTTTTCAGGGTCTGGACTGCAAGGGAGAAACGATTGCAGTGTCCAGAGACCTGACCCTCGTGGCAGGTAAATCCTTTCTTCATGATGAGGTCCCACCATTGGGAGCGGATGGTGTCATTGTCCGTCAGCTGCCCACTATTGTCTGTCATGTGGGTGATGTTTCCAAAGGCCGCTGCCATTTTCCAGAGATGGCTTTGGATGACTACGCTCCCATTTCTCGCCAGGACGTGGGGCACTGGAGCTGCATAATACGGTCCTGGCGCTCCATCCATGAAGTAGATCTGCTGGGTGTCGTTCCACTGCTGTCCCATTACTGCATGCCCTGTGGAACAAACTTGCATACCAATGAACATATTGGGTGTAGGCACGCAGGGGGGTAGAGGGAAGTAGGGGATCTTTCCACTGGGTAGAAAGCTAGATTGAAGCTGTCAGCAGCAGTGTCTGTGGTTGTGATGAGGGCTGCTTCCTCTCTGGGCAGCAAGGTTAAAGCTGTCAGCAGCAGGCTCAGGTGGTGTATGATCCTTCTCCGGGGTCTCCGGGCTCTCCGACATCGGTTCCCACTTACGGATCCTTCTAATGGGAATCCACGCATGACCTTTTCCTATGGAGACACAAACATACCCTGGACCCCATATTAGTATCTTATACGGACCTTTCCATTTCCCTGAGGCCATATCCTTTACCATGGCCCATGTGTCTTTATATCCAGCCTGGGTATTACTTTCATTGCGGGGTTGTCTTGGAAAAGTCACAAAATGTCTCATAGCTGGAGTAGTATGTGCGCTTTTTGAGACAGCTGTATCAAGCTCTGATTGTATTAGGCCTCTTGATCTTAGCTCTGATTGTATTAGGCCTCTTGATCTTAGCTCTGATTGTATTAGGCCTCTTGATCTTAGCTCTGATTGTATTAGGCCTCTTGATCTTAGCTCTGATTGTATTAGGCCTCTTGATCTTAGCTCTGATTGTATTAGGCGACCTTTTCCCCTTCTTTGTTTAGCGAGGATCGCCTTCAAGGTAAGATTGATAAGAATGCATACTGGCTCTTTACTTAGGTATAGCTGCTGCCAGGTGCTTACAAATGCTTCATTAACATCTGTAAGGAACCTGACTTTTCCAGATTTTTTCTTTATAACAAACACAGGAGCATTCCAGGGTGCTAATTGCTCCTTAACCAATAGTTGTAATGCCTGGTATTTTTCTGAAGTCAGAGACCATTGCTCCACCCAAATCGGGGTGTCTGACTTCCAATTCAAGGGTGGGGACTCCAGTACAACAGCAATGGCCCTTACTAAAAATTTGATAGCTTCATCCCGAGGCGGCTCATAATGTCCCTTTTTGGAGCTTGTGGACAATTGGAAGGCTTGGAAGGCGGAAGTTAGTGTTGCCACCAGTTCTGGGTCTGCTCCACCGCCCTCATCCAGACACTTATCAACTATTTCATCTACAGAGGGGTCTGCGGGCAGGGTGGAGAGTATTCCCCTCGACTTAGTGAGTCCCTCCTTGAACAGCTGAACTATGAGTTGCGATGAGGGACCTCCCTTCCCAAACCTTTTCCATACCGCTTCCTGCACCCTAGTCATAAATTCCAATGCTGATTCACTCTGTCTCTGCCTTAGGTGACTTATAAGGGTTTGAGTGCGCGCTGCAAGGGCATCTAGAGCCTTCATGGCTACTTCCTGGACAGCTCGAATTATAGGTTCAGGGAGGGCTAACTGCTGTTGGAACTCGGCATAGTCTCCAAACCCTGTGATCTGATTAATGGTGTTCTCTACATCATTGGGGTGATTGGCTTCTGCATAAATCTTTGCTTGTCTGTTCCAGTCATGATCCAAGCCTGTGTGAGCCAACCACGGGGAGACTGTTAGAATTTTCTGCACCCACTGTCTACAATCCTTTATGTGTATTTTTATTCCCACCTGCTTACATATCTTGTACACTTGGCAGGCGAGAACTCCTGCATCCTCCGGTTCCATTCCCTTGGAAATCTGAGAGCCCATGTTTCCTCTAGATAGCCCCGACTATCTAGGTTGCCTGACTCTTCTACCCTTAACTGGGTAAGGTTATACTCACCTCACTCGGCGGGGGCTGCAGTCCCTGTTCGGGCCCCAGCTGTCCCGGGTCTGTCCCCGGGACCTTCGAGTGAGAATCTCCCTTCGGTGGGCACTGCTTCGGACGTCTCCGGACCTACCCCGGGGGACACGGCGGCAGGCAATAATCAGGCAATGCGCAGGAGGTTCATAGCTTTATTGCATGGAGGAGTCCCACGAGCAGTTCAGGGCGTTGTCTTATATAGGGAGGTTCTTCCGGGCTGCCATCCTAACCTGCCCCGAGGGCGAGGCCTACCACCCGATTGGATCCAGCCCACCCGACCAATCCCGTGGGCTCACAACTCCTCTATGGGAGCCGTGTCTCCCTCGGATTGGTGGGCTGCCACTCCCGGGGAGGCCCCTATCCGCCCAGGCGCCTAGGACCGACCCCCGTCAGCCATCCACATTATAGACAGAATTATAGAGTTGGAATGTGGAATGAAGCAGACTATTTTCTTTTGTATTATGTTTCATTATGTTTTGGTTTTTCTTATGGTTTCTCCAATTAATTTTAATTCTGCTATGCAAGATGACAAATGTGAAAATGTGCTTAAAAAGATGTATGTGTAGAACCCATAGAAGATTGCATGCCATCTTGGAAAGGAAGTGGGGAGGGAAGGGGAAAAAAATTAAAACTTATGGAAGTGATTGTTGAAAACTGAAAAGTAATAAACTGAAAAAATTAAAAACAAACAAAATATCTAACTGAGGATTTTCTCTTTTATCCTAGAGAGACAGGTAGAATTTGAAGGATTTTTTAAAAGCTGAGTGACAAGATCAGATTATACTTTAGGAAGACTATTTTGGTAGTTATAGGCCTGATGGATTGGGATATTAGAGACTAGAAGCTGAGACTTCAACCAAGAAGCTACTACAATACAAGGGAAAAAAATTAAGAGAACCAAAGCCAGATTGATGGCAATGTGAATGGAGAGAAGGAGACCTATTCAAAGAAAGAAGGAAGAATTGACAATACTTAGCAATTGATTTTAAGTTAGCAAGAGATACAGAAAAAAAAATAGTCTGACTCCAAAGCCATGAACCTGGATGATTGGAAGGATGATGGTGTCTAACACCTATGACAGATATGATCATCACTCAAATGCTCAAAAAAATAAAATCACTTGAATATTTCCTCCATTGTTCTGGTCCACAACCCATCCTTCTATTCCCCTTGAGTAATGACTCTTGCTCCCTATTATCAGATGCAATCTATTTTAAGATGAAACCTTGACTTGTTTAATGAGCCATTTTTCCTTGTTTGAATTATAGTTCAAAACGTCTTTAAGAGCATTTTAAGCATATTTCATTTACCTCCAAAAGCAGATCAATCTGGATTCCCATGAATTCAACTTAGCAAAAAGCATTCATATTTTAAATTAGATAGAATTATTTCTTTTGACTCATATTCCTGAGTGCTGATTTTTATCTATGTCCCTATTCCCTCTAACCAAAATGCCAGTGGGAAGGGCAGTACCATTGTCCTAAACAGATTCAGAAAGACATTCAGATAATGCAAGTGAAGGGCAGGTGCGCTGTTTCCTGTAGATGAGACTTGCAGGCATAAGATTTTTTTTTTTTTTTACTTTATTGTCAGTGTCATGCCCATAACCATAAGCAGTTGTACAAATTGACAAATTTATCATGTTGACATGCAATTTGCTGGGCACCTTTTGCCAAGCCATGCTTAAGCTGTGAAGATATTTCAGTTTGGGAATAAACTGATTATGATATTTCAGAGGTATTTACATTAAATTCACATTTTCCTAGCTTTTCCATTTTTTCCAGTGTTCTGGAGGTTTTTACACCATTTAGATTTATTATAGTTGGTTGTAGTGCACAGAACTAAAAGAATCAGAGTTTCAGGAGAATTATAATCTTCTAAGGTTAAATCTACCTGTTCATCATTGTAAAGTTGCTGTAGGTTTCAGGAGGAAAATGATTTTAACAATAATATATATGATTCCTCAAATTTAACTTTTTATGGAAATAGTTGTATATAATACAATTCAATTCCCATATTAATTCCATTTTGATTCATTGTCAAACTGTCTTCTTTTTGTGAAACTGGAGAGAAAATATTATGTGTATCGTCCACGAGCTACACTCTTTGTTTTTAAAATTGCTTTCCCTTTACTTTTATTAATAGAAATAGATAATGAGTAAGCCCTGTATAATATTGGCCTTAGTAATGTTATTTTTTGATAATTATGATAATTTATTATGCCAAATTCCATTTTACCATCATCATGACCAACAAGCAAATACAGCTCAAATGGTAATTGCCCCTTTCTTCCTTCCTTCCTTTCTTCTGAGGAAGAAACAAATATCTAAACAACAACCTCAAAATATACTCTTTCTGTCTTCCATTGTGGCTAGAAGAGCAAACAATACTGTGGTATTCCAGGTAGGAAGGAGAAGCCTTGAACTTTGCCTCTAAATTTTCCATCGTTGAGCCAAGAATACATAGCACCACAGTTTATTATGTCACTGCTATGTAACATTCTTGATCTTAGGTGAACAAGACCCCTAAATTTTATTCCAGTATTTTGCATTTACTACTTGTGTAGTCTTGGATGAGTTATTCCATTTCTCCATACTTCAGTTTTCTCAATTGTCAAATATCAGTTGTGGACTAGAAGACTTCCAAGTTCCTTCCATCTCTAATGGTCTTCATTTCTATGACTTACAAATCCACATCAATTAAAACATCATCATCAGTTAGCAGATCTATTCCACACTCATTTCATAAATGAAGAAACATAGGACAGAGTGGTAAGGGAACATCTAAGAAATAACAGATTGTAAGTGTCAGAGCTGAGATTGAAATTCATTCCTTCCCATATTCATCACTTTTACATTTCACCTCTCATTTAGCAACAAAAAACGACCAATAATAGATTGAATAATGAAAGAGAAGTCACACATTGTGTTCTGTGAGAGAGACACAAAGACAAAAACTAAATCCTTGACTACATTGAGTGCATTCTCCTGAAAGATGCAACATCTATAGAAAAAAAGACATATGAGGATTAAGATTTGATAAAACAGAAAGAGGGAGAAGTGCCAGATTATTTTTGTAAATTTAATTATTCCACAAGAGCAGTGAAGAGCAACAGAAGATGGTGGAAGCAGAGCAAGCATTTCCTTCTCTTTTGCCTATCACAAACTTTGTTTTCTTCTTTACCTGAATAGGTCAAGAGCATCCCACAATATTCCCAGGCATTCATCTATTTATCCTCCATAGCTAAACTGATGTTATTTCCTTGAGAAATAGAGGTCTATTTATTTCTGGTTGAAGCAAAATGTTAGAGAAAAGCTGATTAAGGTTTTAAAAGTGTCACTTTAAAATTGCAGTCAGTACAATGGATTGCTTCTAAAGGGTAGAAACGCTTATCTGTTTGATCACATTTTGTACAATGACACCTTACACTTAGCAGACACAATATTTGAAGAACAAGATTGATAATGGGAATGATCGAACTCACTATGACTAGACAGTGACTGACCTGAAATGTGAAGGTGGGGGTGGGGTGAGGGGGAAGGTAAAGAGCATTTCCATTTGGGGTAAAGGAAGAAAGGATGACATGTGCAATTATAGTAATAATTTGAAAACCTATTAAAAACCATAAAATATTAGTTGCAGAAGGATTTCACTATTGGAAAGAGGTTTCATCTTATTTCACTTCAGTATACACAATTAGGCAGGTTGGAAATGTGTTCTAGTGGATAGAGTCATCCTTAGTAATGAAGACACTGGGTTCAAGTTCCTCACAGGATGGGTATGTTTTACAGATTATCAGTGTGACAAGCATAGTTCTCTAACTACAAATTTCATGAGTATATACCAAAAGATGTCGATAGAGAGAGAGTTTACTATTGGGAGCTTCTTTCATCAATGAAAATGGGGTTGTGTGATTTGTAACTATTCCCAGTGGGTCAGAAAACTGAGCATACCCTTTCATCCAGCAACACTATTAGATCTGTATTCCAAAGGGATCATAAAAAAGGGAAAGGGACCCACGTGTACAAAAATATTTATAAAACCTCTTTTGTGTGGTGGCCAAGAATTGGAAACTGAGACAATGCTAGGCAATTGGGGAATGGCTGAACAAGTTGTGGTATATGAATGTAATGGAATACTATTGTGCTATGAGAAATTATGAGCAGGCATATTTCAGAAAAAAAAAAAAACCTGGAAAAATTTACATGAACTGATGCTGAGTGAAGTGAGCAGAACCAGTAAAACATTGCACATAGTAGCAGTAACATTGTGTGATGACCAGCTTTGATACCCTTAGCTCTTCTCAGGATACAATGACCTAAAACAATTCTAAAAGACTCTTGATGGAAAATGCTATGTATATCTACAAAAAGAACTATGGAGTCTGAGTGCAGATTTCAGCATATTACTTTTTTTGTTTGTTTTGTTTCTAATGGGTTTTCCCTTTTGCTTTGATTATTTTTTCATAACATGACTAATGTGGAAATATATTTAATGTGATTGTAGATGTATAGCTTATATTAGATTGCATGGGAGGGGAAGGGAAAGGAGGGGATAATTTGGAAATCAAAATGTTATAAAAATGAATGTTGAAAACTAAAACTAAATAAATGAGTAAATACATGGCTTTCCAAAATGGGGCTCTCCTGAAAACAAAGGGAAAAAAGAAATATCAAACCAGTCTCAGAATAGGAAAAGTGCTTAGAGGTCACTGCGTTAATACAGTATCTGAGGTATAACAAGAGTTGCTAACTGAATGTTGAGGGCAATTGTTTAAAGCACTACTGTATTCAAAGCAATATTCTTTCATAAAAGCTAATTGTTTTTAAGTTAGTAAATGGAACTGAGGCCTTCCTCACTAGCACTTAACCATAGGGACAGCAAGAAGACTGCAGTCAAGCAAAAAGAAGAATTTACTAAGCACCTACTGTGTGCCAGACACTGTTCTTGGTGGTTTACAAATATTCATTCATTATATCTTCACAATAATCCTAAGAAATATTATCTATTATATTTAGCTATTCTTATCACCATTTTACAGTTGAAGAAACTAGGGCAAAACAGAGGTTTAGTAACTTGCCCATGGTCAAAAATCTGTTCTGTTATGGTAAATTTGACTTCAATTCTTCCTGAATTCAGGACCAGTTCTCAGCCAATGGGAGCTTGAGTCCCTTCAAGTATGGAAGAGAAAGACTTTAAACATCTGAGCTTGTCCAAAAATATGAGGGGTAATGCAGTGGGTCTGGTTCTGGGAAAGTAAGCCAGAGCATACTTGTTACATATAAGTAAGATTTATACTATGCTTTACAGTTTGCAGAAATTCTTTACATACACAGTTTCATGTAACTCT
Organism: Notamacropus eugenii; assembly: GCF_028372415.1. NCBI lineage: Eukaryota > Metazoa > Chordata > Mammalia > Diprotodontia > Macropodidae > Notamacropus > Notamacropus eugenii. The sequence goes on from NC_092877.1 coordinate 12,909,833, forward strand.
CTCAGCCATGTAAAATAAGCATTATGGTCATTGTCATATTGTAGATGGAGAAAGTGAAGGTAACCACATTTAAGGAACTTGCCCAAGGTCACAGGGACAGAAGTAGCTGAGATAGGATTTGTCAGATCTCACTGGCTCCAGTTCCAAAAGTCTCTTCACTGTTCTACCTACTTACGAAATACCCCTACCGTTTGTACTCCTGCTACTACCGGAATATTTTTTATAAACACAATAATTTATTAGCAGGGTTTTTTTTTAGTTAAGTATTTTATGGTTTCTCCATTTCTTAACAAATAAAACCCTTTAGTTAGCTATTTAATGTATTATTCAATATTTTTTTTGAAAAAAGTCTGTAGATCCTAAAATTCACTCTTTTTCCTCAGAAATGCAATATCATAAATTATATTTATTATAGTGGAAGCATCTTTACCATGATATTTCCTTTGTGACCCTTAAAAATAATGCAACTAGGTGAACAAATTCGTCTCTGAACAATGTTCTTTATGGTGGCATTTTTCTTCTCAAGAACTCTGAGTGACCTTTTTGTTTCCCCAAAAGATACTTTCAAATGCTTTTCTCAATTTGTCTTATACAAAAATGCTATGTGAATGCACTTACATATTTGTCTATGAGTACTTGCTAGTACACAAAGCATTTTGAGGGAGATCTGAGGATGGAAGTGTAAAACTCATTCACACATATGACTACATGTTTTCAACTTGTATGCCCCTACACTCATTATTCTTATGTGTTTTTTTTTATTTTTTGTTTTGTTTTCCCATTAATAATGTGCAATATTGTGGTATTGAATGTATAGGTTACTTAGGAAATGTTTCATTGCTACATTTCTTATTATTTCACTTAAGAAGTCTTTGTTTTAATTAACTGTGTTGCCTTTCTGACTAGTAAAAGCAAACCTATTGGTTGGGGCTCATAGTTTGAGTGAATGAACAACAGAGTATATACCTTGGAATCAGATAAGAATCTTGAAAATCTAGAGGTTTTTGTGGATTCCCAAGCACCAAATAAAAAGGGGCCCCTCTGTTTTTGGTAATTTCTGTCATTTGCTTTCACTTTCAATCTAATATCTTTCTCCTTAACTGTTATCATTCTCTGTTCCTGATACTGAAGACATGGTATATAACTTGGCCTTCATGTATTTTTTTTTCCAGTAAGAATGATAAATTTACCTTTTAGCTTATTTTGGCGTTCAAAGCTTTCACTGTAGGTTTAAAATTATTTTTTAAATATTTAATTATAGTGTCAGAAGTTGAGAGCTGGACCAGATTTTGGCTGTCCTGGTCCAAGTTTAGTGCTTTCATGAGATGAGGAAACTGAGAATAACCATGCAATTCTCTTCCATTCAACAGCAATGACAATAAATCTATCTATGTATCTATGTATCTGTGTATATATATATATATATATATATATATATATATATATACATAAAATATTTCAGACATTGTTTCAAATACATGGCCTGTTCCATTTTAGTCTTTGTATCTATACAGGTTACATACATAATAGTTAGCAATAACCTCGAGTAGAATTACTTAGGTTGAATCACTGGTCTCAATTTCTTCATTTGTGAAATGAAGATGCTGAATGTGAATTAGGTCATTCAATATCTTTCTCACATCCATCACTTCACCTTTGTAAAATTCAATACTTGCTGGGAAGTATGAGGGAGGGAGGGAGGGAGGGAGGGAGGGAGGGAGGGAGAGAGAGAGAAAGAGAGAGAGAGAGAGAGAGAGAGAGAGAGAGAAAGACAATGAGCTCAAGTGTCTTTTTGTGGAAAGTAACATGTTTGCATGTATAAACATGCACACAGAGATAGACATAGATGCATGCATGCATGCATACACAAAATAATTTTTGAAACACTCTGCCTTGGTGGACAGAGAGGCAGCCTATGAATCAAAACAAAGACTTCAGCTAAAGTTTTCCCTCTGAGGCAAAAGGAAACTGGGTAAAGTCACTTATCTTCTTAATGTCACAGTCAATCTGAAAAGACTACAGAATTACAGTAAAGTTACAGTTGTTCATTGGTAGAGCGAATTTCACCCTTGGGAAGTCCTTTATCTTACAAAGGTTTGGTCTAGATTCCCTTCTCACTTTCATCTCAGATACCTGATTCTTCCCCCACCCCCCTCCTAATAAATAAATTTCAAGTAGCATTAAATCTCTTGGAATAATGCAAGGTTTCTTGAAGGAGGTGGCTCCTCAGACAACCTTTGACTTGATATAAGGCAAGCCTGTACAACATTCAGCCTGCATCACTTATGGCCTGCCAGAGGATTTGGGTAGCCCATGAAAATGTAGAGGATGCAAAACAGGCCTGCACAACATACAACCCAAGTGGCTGCTTGTGGCTGCAGAAGGAAATGGTGAGAAAGGAGATCATTTCGGTTTCTGTAAAGACTAGAGATGAAAGAGAGTTTTTGTCCAGGTTTGATTGAACATAGAAGGCTTATGGTAGTAGGAGTAGAGAGTGGTGGAGAAGGGGTAGTCAACCAGTGTATAATCATTTGGGAAAGTCTTTAAATGCCGAAGAGAGGAGGTATTATTTGACCACAGAGGTGAGAGTCTCTGAACAGGAGAAGGAATAATCCTAGACTAATATACTTTCTCAGGGTCATGTAGCAAGATATTTGCAGAGACCTTATGAAAGTCCAGGACCGCAAGTTCTGACTGTGAGATTCTTTTCTTTGTACCAACATTCTGGTTATTTTATTTATTTATCTGTACATTTATTATTTGTTTTTTTTTTCTTTTTAAATTATTTACTACTTATTTATGTTAATATTTTTTTTTTAAATTTTGAGTTCGATATTCTCTCTCTCCTACCCATCCCCTACCTACTGAAAAAACAAATAACATGATATGTACTACACATGTGAATTAAGGCAAAATATATTTCCATATTAGCCACATCTCCAAAAAAGGCAAAGGAAAATTAAGAATATGAGAAAATTATACTTCAATTTGTATTCAGAGTTCATCAGTTCTTTCTCTGAAAGTGGAGATCAGTTTTTGTTTTTGTTTTCTTTTACTCATGTCCTTTGGCATTTTCTTGGATCATTGTACTGATGGTAGTGGACAAATCTTTCAAAGTTGGTTATCATTACAATATTACTGATATTGTATACAGTGATCTCCCAGTTCTTTTCACCTTGCTTTGTTGCAGTTCACATAGGTCTTGCCAGGTTTGTTTGTCTTCTGAAACCATCCCCTCATATGGTATAAGACCATAATAGTATTCCATGATAATCATATGGTACAAGTGGTTTAGTCATTCATAATTGATGAGCATCCCTTCAAATTCCAATTCTTTGTCACTACAGAGTAGGGGATACACACACACACACACACACACACACACACACACACACATTACACATGTATACTTTTCCTTTGTCAGTGATCTTTTTGGAGTACAAACATAGTAGTGTATTGCTGGATCAAAGGGAATGCACAGTTTTATAGCCCTTTTGTCATAGTTCCAAATTGTTTCCCAGAATGGTTAGACCAGTTCACTGTTCCTGTTTATTACACCTATTTTCCTTCATCAGCTCCAGCATTTACCTTTTCTTATAGATATGAGATGGTACACCAGAACTGTTTTAATTTGCCTTTATCAAATCAATAGTGTTTTACAATACTTTTTTAAAAGCTGTCTTAGGCTGGAAAAAAATGTTTGTATTTGTTGGCTCTCTCACTCCAAAATTGTACTTGAGGTTTTGGGAGGTTATTTTTAAAATTTTAAAATGAGGAGCATTGAGAGAATGTTGCTGGATTCCTACATATACACTGCCATCTTGGTTCCCTGAACCAAATTTTAAATTCAGTGGTTAAAATGAAACCTCCCAAGAAATATATGAAAGACATTTGCAACTTATTTTACAAATCTCCATACTCCACTGCATACATGGAGGTAAAAATCTTTAGTATTGCTGCTATCATAATATTTTCAAATATTTGTTGACAGTTGATCGTGTTATATCAAAATACTATTAGCACATACAAAAAGGGAGAAATCAATATCCTTAATTTGTCTTGATTTTTAAAGCCAGACTTGCAAAATATGCATGAAGAGTCACGGAAATAAAGCAAAAGTAAATGTTAACATCATATATCAGAGTTATTTCCTCTATGAATCAACATTTTAAGAATTTTTTTTACCTGTTTTCCTAAATGCTAATGAATGAAAATAACTGAAATTAGTCCCCTATTTTTTTTTTGAAACTGTACATAGGTCATATACAAAGAATACATTACTTTGCTCATGCATGGTACTCCCAGTTTGGGAATTCCTAATGAGGGAAGTGAAAATCCATCAATGGCTCCATAGGTAAGACTCAGAAAGTTGCCTGCTCATAATAACTTAGTGCAAAACTTTAGAGCAAGGCTTTATCCATAGTGAGTTTCTGACTCAATACTTTGGCCCTACAACTGACAGCAAATTTAAAAAATCAGCATTCACTACTAAATGGCAGAATGGAATTTTAAAAAGTCATGTGAGAAACAGTCATGAGGAAATGAGATGAGTAGTCTTTAGAAGAAACAATTAGGAGCCCTTTGGGATCTGATAATAGAATTGTTTATCCACTGTTCAAAGCCACAAAAAAAATACCTAACTAAAAAACGTAGTGAGCAATGATCTTACTAGGTGTACATTAATCCTTCAGTGGGCATGTTTAAAGGAGAATCGTTTTCTCTGAAATTTAAAGATATCAAAGCAACCACTCAAGACAGAAGGCTGACTTCAGAAAAGCCACACCATTCCAAGAAAGTTTCCTGTTGTGCCCTCATCTCTCTTCAGGATCACCCTTCCCAACCTCAGAAAAAGAATAATTATATTTGAATACAATTGGGACTGATATAAGGGATTGTGATTCTTTGATAGAGTATGTTCTTCCTTTTCTATTTTGTCATCCCCAATGAAATCATGTCTTTCCAACTTTCTGATGTGCCCACAGAAAACTTATTAGAACATTCAGAACATTTTTCTAATCACTTCTTGAGAACACACACACACACACACACTCATGTACATGCACACATCTGTACAAAAAATAATGGCACTATTTTACTAGACCAATATTCAAGTGAAAACAATAATCTATTTCATTTTCCAATGGTTGCAGAATGATTTTTATGAAGAGAATTACAAATGATTTAAGTAAAATCAGATATTTCCTTTAAGACTGAGACATGTTTGTTTCCACAATACACATTAGTAATTATGCAAGGAATGGAAGGGTCAAAATTGTTCAGAAGTTGTCAGTTACTTAAAATTAGAATTAAACCACATAGAGGTGTATAACCCTATTTCATTACTTCTACATAGTTGGCAGATATTCACAATAATAAGTAACTTCATATGCTGTAACTAATACCAAGTATCTCAGCTTTTATATAACAGAAAACTGGTCTCAGAACCAAGAAGGCTTGGGTTCAAGTTATGTTTTTGATATATCATGAATGAAACTCTGTGCCACAGGGAAATTTCTAAAATTAAAAGTCAAAGAGAATATACTAACCAGCCTTGAAAAGAAGTTCCGTCATGTTGGAGCTCTGTATAATAATGAAATCTCTGGTCCAGACCCTATGTGAAAACAGAACTTTATTTATAAATATTACAGTATATGTAATAATTTATATTTGATATTTCATTTGAAATTCACAACTAATCTGAAATGCACAGGCCGGGGGGTTCATTTTTGCTTCTGTCTTACAGATAAGGAAACTGAGATTCAGCAGACAGTGTCAGAGGCAAAATCTGAACCCACAACTTACTGATTTAAAAAAAAATACTCAGTTCATTAGATTACTTTTTCTCTCTGTAGACAAATATCTTAGTAGGTAGAAATTCACAAAGAGATCTCTGAACTGTGCTGAAAGCAAATAATTTTAGACTCTCCTAATCATCCAATCTCCTCCCAGTTAATTGTAACCCTCCCATGTTGGATCATATTGGTTTTCCATCTCTCTTATATACTTACCATGTCTCATCTTCTACCTGTGTTATTTCTCTGTTAGTGCACATGCACACGTGTGTGTCTGTGTGTGTAACATTCACCTAATCAAGTTAGTTGATATTTACAGTTTATTTTTTTACTTTACACTTTACATTTTACTAGATATTTTCCCCATATTTCCTCATTTGGCCTTTTCAGCAAACCAGTGAAATAGATATTAAAATAATCAAATAGTTCTGTTATCTCAAAAACTTGAGCTATACTACTAAAAAGATATATCATAACTCATTAGCACTGGCCAATTCTGTGATTCTTATATGTGGCCTCCAATAAGTTCATTATAATTTTTCACTGAACTTGCTGTGTGCTTTTTGTTCTAGAGCCTTCCTCAGTTTCTATTAACACTACCAAAATATCAACGAGGAATGCCGCTGATCCGTTGATCACTTTAACTCATTACATGATAAGCCCATCTTCATTTTTTTAATTATATATTATTTTGACGATATCTTTCATTTCACTGCTTAAATTGTTTCTTCCTTGTAATTGCAAAAGCCCGTCATATGCCTGTTCATTGTCCTTTGGATGGTAATCCTGTTTAATTCTTCAGTGACTGTAATATTCTCTGATTCATTGCCACACAATACTATCAATAGATCATTGGCATTAAAATGATGAACCTTTCCAAGTGGGAAGTCTAGGATCATTATAAAGATTCAGTAATTTTGTGAAGATAATCTAGCCTGCTCTCCTCTTTATTTTAATTCAACAAGAAAGTCATTTGTCCATTTTTGTTTTCTTTTGAAGAGGTGATAGATGGTTAGATAGCTAGATAGACCGAGAGATACATACATAGTTCATAGGCAGATAGATTTATAGTAGGACAGACATAGCTTGATAGATCAAGGTTCTGAATATGCATATATCTGTCTACAAATCTATAATTTGTCTATACAACCACAAACTGTGTTCTATAATAGAAAATAAATTATATTGTCCATTTTCCCTCCACAGAGACAGTTAAGTACCTTGAATGATTCTGGACCTTTTTGAAGAGGTTCTGAAGCATAAACCCTAATGAAATAAAGAAAAGTTGCCCACATGTGTGAATAAGACAGAAAACCTCACAACAAAGGAAATGCATCTGAGTCTGGCCATGCCAAGCCAAGCTTTGTCTTGGATTCTTCATGAGATCTACTTCATTAAAATGGTGAGTGCCTTTGGTGAGTATGTTCCTTTTATGCTTTCCTTCATATAAATGATCAGAGAGTTTTCAGCGTTGTTAACATCTTGTCGCCAAATATTTTAATAAATCTTTTATCTTTGTCAAATATATTTGAGACAACTTTACAGAGAGGGTCATTTAAGGAATTTCTTTTGCTCTGCAAAGTTATTTTATTTATTTATTTTTTTTTTATTTTGTAATGTTTAACAATCACTGCCATACTGTTGGGACTGGAAGCTCAATTCCGTGTGGACAGTCTCGGGCAGGTAAAAGTGGGACTTCTAAATCTTAGAGTCTTACGAGGCCCTCCATGAACAGAGGGGGTTCGAGAAGGTCAGACTGAGCTAGCTCGGCTAGCTCGGGTATTTCCGCCTCTCCCTCGGAGATATCTGATGGGTGGAGTCTCCCTGCCCTCGAGGTCGTCCCGGATTGGAGCACACCTAGTTACCTAACAGCATGGTATTGAGATGCAAACTGTGTGGCTGAAGATTAAGTAGGAATGAGGAAGCCAGAAAGCTCTCTCTTAGCACGTGTGGAGCCAAAGAGAAAAGTAGGGCTCCGCTTCTTTTCTTTCCTCTCTCCCCTCCCCCTCTCTCCCCGCTTGTACTTCTACTTCCAATCCCTTAAGCTTAGCCTCCTTAGGAAATCTCCCCCTCCTCCTCCTAAGGAAGACCTCCACTCCACTTGTAACCGATTCCCTGGAATAAAGCTCAACCCCTGTTCGACTCTGGAATGTCCTTTCTCTCATGTGCATCCAGCGTGGCCAGCCGAAGACCTGGGACAGGTAGGAAAGACTCGGGTAGCCCAATACAGGCCTCTAGGCTTGGCACCATAGAATTGTGATTTTATCCCCCCCACCTACCCCCCACTCCCCCCCTCCCTTCCCACGACTGCATACAATTCTGTATAGATTCTACATATACTTTCCTATTGAGTATATTTTCACTATAGTCATGCTATGTAGTCAGACTAAGATAAATGAAAGAAATCGTATAACAAATCAGAACATGATACACAAACACATACACATACACAAACATGATCTGCTACAATATGTGAGTGACTTCCATATTTCTCTCTCTGAGTGTGGCAGGCATTTTGCCTTGAGATCCTCCATGGGGATTTTTTTTTTTTTTTTTGGTAAGAAGTTCTTGTGTTATTACAAAAATCTAAGTCTACCAGAAAAAACTCTCACACACTGTGGTTGTTGCTGTGCATAAAGTTCTCCTGGTTCTGCTCCTTTCACTCAGCATCAGGTCATATAAGTCCTTCCAGGCCTCTCTGAAGTCTTCTTGTTCATCATTTCTTATGGCACAATAGTACTCCATTACATTCATATACCATAATTTATTCAGCCATTCCCCAATTGATGGACATCCCCTTGACTTCCAGTTTTTGGCAACTACATAGAGTGCTGCTATAAATATTTTTGTACATGTGGGACCCTTTCCCATTTTTATGATCTCTTGGGGATACGGTCCCAGTAGTGATATTGCTGGGTCAAAGGGTATGCACATTTTTGTAGCCCTTTGGGCATAGTTCCAAATTGCTCTCCAGAATGGTTGGATGCGCTCGCAGCTCCACCAACAATGAATTAGTGTTCCAACTTTCCCACATCCTCTCCAGCATTTATCATTTTCTTGTTCTGTCATGTTTGCCAATCTTATAGGTGTGATGTGGTACCTCAGAGTTGTTTTGATTTGCATCTCTCTAACCAATAGTGATTTAGAGCATTTTTTCATATGATTATAGATACCTTTAATTTCTTCCTCTGAAAATTGCCTGTTCATATCCTTTGACCATTTATCAATTGGGGAATGACTTGTATGATTATACATTTGGATCAGTTCTCTATATATTCTAGAAATGAGGCCTTTATCCCCGAGCTTAGCTGTAAAAATTCTTTCCCAATTTACTACATCCCTCCGGATTTTGGTTGCATTGGGTTTGGTTGTGCAAAAACTTCTCAGTTTAATGTAATCAAAGTTATCCATTTTGCATTTCATAATGCATTCTATCTCTCCTTTAGTAAAGAATTCTTCCCTTCTCCATAGATCTGATAAATACACTATTCCTTGCTTCTCCAGTTTATTCATGGTATCAATCTTTATACCTAAATCATGTACCCATTTGGACTTTATTCTTGTGTACGGTGTCAGGTATGGGTCTATGCCTAATTTCCGCCACACTGTTATCCAGTTTTCCCAGCAATTTTTGTCAAACAATGAGTTCTTATCCCAGAAGCTGGGGTCCTTGGGTTTATCAAACAGAAGGTTGCTATATTTCTTGCCTACTGCATCTTGAGTGCCAAGTCTATTCCACTTGTCTACCTCTCTGTTTCTTAGCCAATACCAAGTGGTTTTGATAATTGCTGCTTTATAGTACAGTTTGAGGTCTGGTAGCGCTAGGCCACCTTCCCAAGCATTTCTTTTCATTAGTCCCTTTGATATTCTGGACCTTTTGTTTTTCCAAATGAATTTTGATATTATTTTGTTGCAAAGTTATTTTAAAAATATGAGTGGGACTAGGAGGGAGCAAGATGGCAGAGTAAAGGGAGGTACCCAGATAAAGTCTCCTAATGTTCCCTTAAAAAACAAAAACTTTAAAATGTTGCCTCAAATAAAATTCTGGAGGAGCATAGTCCCAGAGTGAAATATTTTTATCCAGTCTGAGATAATTTAGGAGACTGGCAAGAGAAGTCGGAGGCTGGAAGGTGGCCCAGAGGGACTCAGCGCCAGTCCCACCCTTTGACCTTGGAGCAGTCTGTGACAGCAGCAGGAATATCACTAGGAGCTTTCAACTCAGAGATGATAAGGGAGTTAGACAACTGATCAGGAAACACACACACACACACAGCACCCTGAGCTGATACTGAACTCAGAACCTGGAACTGTATTACCTTTACTTAATTCTGGATCACAGTTCCATGTCATAGAAGAGTTCTTGTGATCTATTTCAAAGGAACAAGCTGACTGTTCTCAGTTCTAAAACAGAGGCAAGCACTAGTGTTTGTGGTTGCAGGGGAGCAGGGAACCTGGTCAGAGTTTCAGGGTGTAGAACAATAATAGAACTTGTAGCTGCATATGACAGGGGTCCTTCCTGGGTAAAGACCAGATCACACACCAGGAGAACAGTATCCACACTTTTCCTTGGACCACAACACCATGGAAGACTTGGTTATTTGTATACACTCAGAACCAGCTCAGAAAAGAGCAACAAAATACAAAACAAAAACCCTGAAGGTTGGGCAGTACCTGCAGACCATGAGGATGATCAGAGCCCAACTTTAATATAAAGTAATAGAGGCTGGGAAAATGAGAGGAGAGAGAGAGAGTGAAGAGAAGAAGAGGAGGAAAAAGAAGTGGAAGAAGAAGAAAGAGAAGAAAAGGAGGAAGAAGAGGAAGCAGAAGAGGAGGAAAAAGAAAAGGAAGAAGAAGAGGAAGAATAAAGAAGAAGAGGAAGAAGAAGTAGAAGAAGAAGAAGAGGAAGAAGAAGAAGAAGAATCTCTCCTTAAAAAGCTACTATGGTGACAGAGAAGACCAAGACACAAACACAGAAGAAAACAAAAAAGTGAAAAGAGATTAGAGCAGAGTCTCAAAGAAAAATTCTATCTGGATACAACCCAACAAGAATTCCTGGAAAAGTTTTAACAAGAGGTAAGCATGGTAGAGGAAAAATTGAGGAAAGAAATGAGAGTGATGGAAGAAAATTATAAAAAAAGAATTAACAGCTTGGCAAAAGAGGCACAAAAATGTACTTAAGAAAACAACACCATTTTAAAAAGCAGAATTAGCCAAACGTTAAAAGTAAAACAATTCACTAATGTAAAGAACTCCTTAAAAAGCAGAATTGGGTAAATATAAAAAGAGGTATAAAAGCTGACTGAAGAAATTTTTTGTTTAAAACTTAATATTGAGAATGTAGAAGCTAATGACTCTAAGAGACATCAAGAAACAGGAAAATTAAAGTCAAAATAATGAAAACAAAATAGAACATGCAGTATTCCATAGGAAAAAAAAAACACTGAACTGGAAAAAAGATCAAGAAATATAATTTTAGAATTATTGGAGTACCTGAAAACTATGACCAAAAAGGAGTCTAGACATAATATTTCAAGAAATTAGAAAAGGAAACTGAAAGAGAAAGTAATTTAGCAATTGAGAGAATCTCTCTTCCCGGAAAAGATTGCAAAATGAAGAGTCCCAAGAATTTTGTAACCAAAGTTCATAGCTCTCAAGTTAAGGAGAAAATATGCCCGATAACCAGAAAGAAATAATTTGAAAATCATGGAACCATAGTCAAGATCATATAAGATTTAACAATTTCCATATTAAAGGAAAGGGCTTGGAATATCATATCCAAGAAGAGAAAGGAGTTAGGATTACAATCAAGAGTAACTTATTGAGAAAAACCGAGTAAGACTTTTCAGGTCAAAATGATGGCTACATAAAGGAATAGAGGACTTTCAAGCATTCCTGATACAAAGACCAGAGATGAATAGAAAACTTATTGTTCAAACACATGACTCAAGAGTAGCATAGAAATGTAAATATGAAAGAGAAATCATAAGGGACTCAATACATTTAAACTGTTTAAATTCCTATACGGGAAGATATAACATGGAACTCCTAAGAACTGTATCATTATTATGTCAGTTAAAGGGTGTTTATGTAAAAGTAAAAAGGGTATGAGTTGATTATCAAGGGGTAATAAAGAGAGATGAACTTAAAGAAGTGGGAAATGAAAGGGATAATGTGAAAAAAAAAGTTTACAGATGAAGGGACTGAACAAAAAAGACTTTTTACATAGGGGGTGGAGTGGTGCATAGTACTTGGGCTTTATTCTCAGAATTTTTGCAAAGATGTAAATGTATACTCAACTGTGTAGAGAAATGTATCTGTCTTATTCATCGGGGAAATAAGAGGATAGGGAGACTAAAGAAAATCAGGAGGGTGACAAAACAGAGATAGTGGTTAGAAGAAAAATAGTCTTTTGAGGAGATAAAAAGAGAGAGAAGAGGAAATAAGAAGGTGGGATGGAAGGAAATAGACAGTCATCAAAACTGGGAATGTGAATTAAATGAGGCAACCAGTAAAATGGAAGCAATTAGTAAAATGGATTAGAAACCAGAATCCCACAATACATTGTTTAAAAGAGAGACACATGAAACAAATACACAGCCACAGAGCTAAAACAAAGTTCTGGAGCAGGGATAGCAATGATCATCTCAAAAATAGACCTAATTAAAAGAGATAATTAAGGAAACTACATTTTGCTAATAAGCCCTATAAGCAATGAAGTGACATCAAAAAAAGTTATAACAGGTTCTGCTAATAAAGTCCTCATTTCTCAATTATACAGAGAACTCATGCAAATTTATAAAAAAAAAATAGTTATTCTCCAATCAATAAATGACCAAAGGCTATGAGCAAGTAGTTTTCAGAAGAAGAAATCAAAACTATTTATAGTCATATGAAAAAGTATTCTAAACAGCTACTGATTAGAGAAATTCAAATTAAAACACCTCTGAGATGCTATTCCCACCTATGAGATTGGCTAACAGGATGGAAATAGAAAATGATAAATGCTAGAACAGTTGCGGAAAAAATAAAATGGATAAATTCCTGTATCAGAGAAGTTGTAAACTGGTCCAACTCTTCTGAAGAACAATTTTCAGCTATACCCAAAGGGCTATAGAACTGTTCATACCCTTTGATCCAGCAATACTACTACTAAGTCTGTATCCCAAAGAAAAGTGGATATAATCTGTGTGTGTGTGTGTGTGTGTGTGTTTATCACCATATCACCTCTTTCTTGTGGTTGCCAGGAATTAGAAATTGAGTGGACGCTTATCACTTGGAAAATGTCTATGCAAGTTATGGCATATGATTTTGATGAAGTAGTACTATGCTATAAATAATGATGAGGCTGATGGTTTCAGAAAAGCATGACAATACTTATAGGAACTGATATACAGTGAAATGAAAACCATGAAATCATTCAGCACAGTAACAGCAGTATTGTGATGATACTCAACCATGAAAGACTTGGCAATTCTGATTAATACAGTAATCCAAGATAATTCAAAAGGACTCATGATGGAAAAAAATGCTATATACCTCAAGAGAGAAAACTGATGAACTGTGGGTGTAAATGCAAGTATAGCTCTCACTTTAATTTTATTTTGTTTTTTTTTTTTAAAAATGTATGGATAATATGGAAAAATGTTTCTCCTCATAAATATGTGTATATCTATATGCATACATTCATATGCACACTCACCTGTATAAATTGAGATATGTATCTATCTACATCATTCATTATCATATATTTCCCAGAGAAAACACTAGAAGTTATGGATGACAAGTAGATTTCTATAGAACGAAAAATTACCACCTAAGTACAGGAGGACAGAAGGGAAATGGGCTTCCATGAGAGAAGGGAGTTCATAGAATCTTGGAATTGACAGGAACTTCGGAAGGCTATTGAAATTTTTCAGTTTATAATTAGAAAGAAGTTGTCTCTATGTCATGCTGAACAAGAAAGTATACATCATTTATTCGAAAATTTTTAATTAGGCAGAACTCACTACCTCTAGAGGCAATTCATTCCCCATTTCTATCATTCATTTTTTAGGAACTTTTCATTTGAATTAGACTTAATTTGGTTAAAGAGCAGCAGCAAGACAAAACCTCACCCTTCTCCTTAATTTCTTCAGCATCCTTTCATCAGTGGGGCAGTTAACAACATACCCTAGGCAGTGGGCTAAATGCTAGGGGAGGGGAAAAAAGGCAAAGAAAAAAAATCCCTGCCCTCAAGGAGCTCACAGTCTAATATTCAAATGGAACAAGTCTGTGCTATTTTCTCCATGATTAGTCTCCAAATACTTGAAGATATCCACCATCAGGACTTTTTATCTTCTATTTCCCAGGTTAAATAGCTATTCTTTCAACTAATTTTTTCATGAAATCAATTCAACGTTCTTCACTTTCCTTGTTTCCCTCCTCTGCAAACTCTTGAGCTTTTTAATATCCTCTCTATTGGAGGAAACACGTGTATAGATAAAAATACACTGAGTAGATACAGAATAAATGGGAAATGAACAAAAAGCAAGGAGGGAGGAAAAACAGTAACAACTGTGGAGAGATCTGAGATGGCTTCACAGATTGTCTTTCAATGAATGTGCCGAAATTATATACATTTTTGGAAGATAAAACAATATATACTTTCTTTGATTTTTTAATATTATGTGAGGCAAGGAATAGGGAGATATATGTTCAACAAAGGTGTTAATCACTGTCAAAGATGAGAATCATCAGAGAGTATATTTTTAAAAGGCAATCTCCATGGAATATACAGTCCTGACAGTCAATGGCAGATATATATATATATATATATATTCTGATGTGTGTATGTAATATATATATTATATATATACACACTTCTATTTATTTATTCTGAAATAGAGTTTCATTAGTATAGGTGGCTAGCTTCTGGGGATAAATTCATCTACAATGTAAACAAAATAGTACTCACTCTGCAGCATACAGTCTTAGAGAGTTTTGTGGGGTACATTAAGTGACTTGTCTAGGGTGATACAGCTGAGACGAATCAGAAACATGTGGTACTTAATGGTTCTAAGAGCTGTCCCTTCATCCAGGCAGCCTCTAAGCAGGACATTGCGCTGGTTTTGTTATGCACTGAAATCTTATTGAACATCCTGAAAAAAATCAATAAGTAAAAACCCCATAACCACTAAAATGACTTTTACTTATCCATTTCCAAAGAAAAAATAAACAGTGGCTGAGGAATGCCAAGTTTCCAAATTATGCCATGCAGGTAAACAATAGAGAATCAATCCATCATTGTATAGTGCACAGGAATAATAATTTTATGAAGCAATGAGTCTTTTCAAGTGCTTACTGTATATGAAGCTCCATTGTGGTTGTCGTTGGTCCTTTGTTGTTGAAGAAGATCATGGCATCAGGGAGATGATGACATGATTTGCAATTGACTTTGATTTCAGCGATGGAGGGGTGAGCAAAGTCACCAGCCTCACTTTTTCCTCCAGAGTCATTTGGGTCCAGTGGCCAGATACCCATCACGATGACCAGAGATGCCTAAGATGCATTGGGAGACCTTAGCTCTTTTCAGCTAAGGTCTTTCCAGGTTCTCACTTTGAGTCAGGCAACACCCATTCAGTGAATAGGCCTCTTTAACAAGTAAGTTAAGGGATGGCCCCTTTAATAAAAAAAAAAAATTCAAACTGTGAAGGGAAGACACTTAATGTCTAAATGGACCATGATTTGGATAGCTAGGTAACAGCTGATTTAGTGTGAGGCCTGGAGTGAGAAAGACTTGAATTACAATTTGGCCTCAGATACATATGAGCTATGTGCCCCTAAGTAAGTCTCTTAACAGTTTATTTAGTTCAGTTTCCTCATCTGTAAAATGGGAAAAGTAATAATATCTACCTTCCATGGTTGTTTTGAAGTTATTAAGGCAAAATTTAAATAAAAAGAGTCAATACAACAAAATGGAGGGCTTTAATTAAGGCAAAGTGACTTGCACCTCAGGTTACCATACAGCAAGTACTAGTGGAGGAATAGGCTGGGAACAGGGTTTATATAGGGTACTAAGGCAGAGAGGGCAGTCAAGGTGCAGGTGTGAGGGGTTAGGCAGAGAATTTGACCAAGCTGAAGGTGTGAGGGGTTTAGGTAGAGGGAATGACCAAACTGCAAGTAGGAGGGATCAGGCAGAGTGACTGGTCAGGCTTCAGGTGGGAAGGGTTAGGCATCTCAATGTTTCATAAGATAAATTGTTTTGCATAACAAGCAAAAGTCCATAAAAAAAGCAAGAAAATCTCTGGAGAGAGAGTTTGAGAAATTTATAAAATAATCAGAGGCTAAAAATGAGGCAATTCATTGGCCTGGAAAGGACACCTGTGCAACTTGAGGCAATTCTTAATCAACTGTGTTTGTAAAGCACTCAGCACAATGCCTGGCACATAGTAAATAGCTATAGCAATCATCATCATCATTATCATCATCATCATCTTCATCTTTATCTTCATCATCATCATCGTCATCATCAGCATCATCATCATCGTCATCATCATCACTGCAATCTTGAATTAAGCAAAAGAGGTCAAGTTTCAGGAACTGCCTCCAGGAAACAGGTCATCTCTTAATGATCCTAAATTTTCCCCCAAAAGAGATAGGCACAAATATCTCCCTTTGCAATATAAATATTCTACTAGTCTTTTCTTCATACTTGCATGCCTCCAAACCCTTTTGTCTCCAAAGAATTACAAATGAATTTCACTCAACATTCATTGGAGAACCATACACTGGAGTGGGGCAGGCAGAAATAAGAAGGAATAATGAACTTCAAAGAATTAGGAAAAATAGCAACATCAGTGAAGCAAAATGCGTGCTTGAAAAAGATGAAGCCATGTGAAGAGAGAGAACTGCAGCCTTTGTTGTCCATTGGTGTCCTTGGAATATCAAGGCAAAGACAAAATAGTCATTAGAACGGTAAATGTGTCTGCTGTGCTGTTGTTTGTTGTTCTCTCTTCCTTCTAGCAGAGGACCAATGACATCATGAGGGTGATGACTTGACTTGCAAGTGAATTGGATTAAAGTGAGATAGAACTGTGCAAAGTCATCACACTTGCTTTGTCCTTTAGAGACATTGAAGTCCATTCAGTAGACAACAATCAAGAAGACTAGTGATGACTCTAGGAACAGTGGGTAACATTGAATTTTTCTTTTAATTTAAGGTCTTCCCCAGGCCTCATTTTTTCCTGAGGTAAGGCCCATTCAATGACTAAAGATAAGGATTGGGGGAAAAAATGATCCAATTTTCCATTACAAAAATATTAATCTGGGAAAAGACTCAAACTTTTTGACAAAAAAATTGCTATATACACTCATGTTAAACCATTAAAATAATAACAATAAAAAACACAATGGGCTTAGAGGCTTAGGCTGGTGCCTAGTGTTGGCCATCCATTGAAATCCAAAGTTGTTGGGTTTTAATGGTTAGTCAAATAACTTCATTCAAAACACTATGGGCTAGTTTAGAGAATCTTTGGACACCTTTAAAACGGTTATTTTTTATCTTTTTTTTTCAGAGCTTTATATCAAGATATCATAAATGAAAACTGAACAGGACAAAAAGTAAGTCTTCCCAGCTTTTAGAAAATAAAATTTAGCCCCCAAACCTCAAGATATGATATGAAATATATGCAAATCAATGATTGTATCCCTATAGACAAAGCACCCACAGGCAAGGTTATGATGCCCCAAATGGAGAGGGGGACAAACATGCCAAGGGACAAACAAACACAGCTGAATGGAGCTACAAGGGAGGCAGAACAGACAGACATCCCTAGCTTCATCTTCCTCCACCCTTCTACAAGAATTCCTTCAGTTTCTTCCAGGTGTTTTTTCCTTTAATTTTTTTCTTTCCGGAGCTAGTTCTGGAAATCTAAAAGCATTTAGTTCTTCAAACATTGCATGGTCCAAGGAGAGGTGTGGCCCCTGTGCTCCTGGCCTATACTCTGGTCAATGAGAAAGCAGAAGCACTCTTCTCTATCCTAGAGTAGTGATATAGGCCCCTGTATCCTACCTATAAAATATACATAATAAAAGCACATAGCTCTCAAGGTCCACTGAATTGGCAGAAGCAAATGAATTAGTTGTGGCTCTTGGAGTTCCATTTAAAGACATTCAAGGCAGGGCAATCCACCACTTCTCCAGCATCATTAAACATGTTGGAGATAGGAGCCAGTGGAGTTTAATGTGTGTGTGTGTGTGTGTGTGTGTGTGTGTGTGTGTGTGTGTGCACGTGTCATGGTTTAACCTGCATTTTAGGAAAATCATATAGGCAGTTGAGGGGAAGATAGACTGAAAGGGGAGAAGGTCTTCTGGCAGACAAACCTACCAGAAGTCTATTTTAATAGTACAGAAGTGAGGAAATGAAGACTTGCATCAGGATGATTATAGTTTTTGGAAAAGGGGTGGGAAATGTTATAACAGTAAAATTAAAAGGCCTTAGCAGTAAATCTCAATGGAAAAGCTATACAAGAACAAGTAGAGTACTAACAAATAGTGAGCAGGGTAAAATGCTATCTGATAGCATTTGTGTTGCTATCTCCTGTGAAAGACTTAAGGGAGGGCAAGAGTGAGAATCTCATGAGTGGATAGACTTAGGCATGTCTTTGTCTCCAACACTGAAGAGGAGATCTTTTGAACTGATAAATTTGCACATTCATATTTTGCATCCTCTTTTCTTACTTGGCTCTGTATCAGTTCATACACATCTCCCTATGCTTCTCTGAAATCATCATCAAAGTATACCAGTCTGAAACTGTCATTCACTGGCATAGGAAACGTCAAGTGAGGAGAAACGCCTAGCACCTAAGCTGTTAAGTAAGGTTTCTTTAATTGATTGTCTTCAAAGTTGCCTGGGGCACTGAGAGATGAAGTAAGGAAAACAATGATAGCATTTTACATAGAGCTTGGTATGTGTCAGGCCCTGTGCTAAGCACTTTACAAATAGGATCTCATTTGATTGTCACAAAACCCTCGGGAGGTGGTTGCTATTATTATCCCAAGATTCCGAGGTGCAGGGGGGGGAGGGCTGTTGGTATTGTTATAGGAAAGAAAAAAGGCATCAGAGAGGGGGCTGCAAGCTCAGGATAATTTCTGGTGTTAAGGAACCAGATGGATATATACTGCTGAACAGTATAACAGTTCCCATAATTCTTCACGTACAATATCAATAAAGAGAGTGAGATGGAAGGCAATTTGGAATGATCTTAAGATTCTTATTGGCAGGTAGGTGGTGACAAGGGGCTCTGGGAGACAAGGGGGAAAATATTAATACTGTATGTCACCATTTCCAGGAAAAGGGGAAAAGTGATTTGTATTATTATAACTGGCATAGGGCACTTCATTAGTGTTTCCTGTCAAACATGATGAATAGATTGCCCTTAAAGCACCATACTTTCACAGATATTGAATCAAACTTTACGAATAAATCTTTCCCATACACACTTTGAACGACAGAGGTTTATAGAATCACAAGATGTTGAAGTTGAGGGGACTTCAGAAAACACAACAGAAAACACTTGAATCTAAAAGGGAACTTTTAACACAGAACACTACAGTTAGAGGGTCTCTCTCTCTCATATATATACATATGTATGTATGTATACATATACGTGTGTATGCATGTATATATGTATGTGTCTATATATAATATATATGTGTGTGTATGTATGTATGTGCATGTATTGATTTATTTATTGGACTGTGATTTCATCATTGTAGATATCTCTAAAGGAAGAACTCCATCCCAGTTACAAATGCTAATTCCACTAACAATGAATCATTAAATTACATTCTTAGAGAGATGCCTGAGATACTGATAAGGTTGTGGTTCCCCCAGGGTCAAACAGTCAGTATGAGGCAGAAGCAGGAATTGAATCATCATCTTCCAGCCTTTGAGGTCTGGTCTCCATTACCAAGGTCTTCCCTTTGGCAGCAAAAATATAGGAGACGATAATGAAGTTAAAATGGAACTTTAGAACATAGACTATCTGAGGTTAGAAGGGCACCTGCCCAAGAAAATGCAGACCTGGGAGCTGAAAGGAACCTGCGATGATGGAATGTAAGAACTGTTGTAGCAGAATATCACTTGTTACAGCTTAAATCAACCCCACAGAACATGGAATGTCAAGAGCTAGAAAAGATGTTCAAAGAGTGTCAGAATTGGAATGGACCTTAGAAAATAGAAAACAGAACGATCAAACTGAATGTAATCTTAGAAAGTATCTTTAGAAGATTTAAACTGCAAAGGACAAGAAAAAATGTTAGAAGTGGGAGCTAACAATGATGATATAATTATAGCTAGTATTGTACTATTTGTTAATTTTTGCAAATCACTTTACAAACCCTCTTTTATTGACCCTCAAAATGACATAGTGAAGTAGGTGTTTTTATTCTCTCCAGTTTAAGATGATTAAAGCAAAGCTAATGGAGCTTAAGTGACTTATTTGGAGTAACATAACGAAACTCTAGAAGGAGAGAAGAGGGAAGCATTTATATAGCACCTAGTATATGTAAGGAACCATGCTAAGCACTTTACAAACATTATCTCATTCGATCCTTACAACAATTCTGTAATACAGGTACTGTTATTTTTCCTATTCTTACATTTGAGGAAAGTGAGGAAAACAAAGGTTAAGTGACTTGCCTGAGATCACACATCTAGTAAATCTCTGAGGATAGACTTAAACTCTGTTTTCTAATGTACGCCTAACACTATCCCTCTTGTTACCTGTTGTTGAGGTAAAGTCTTTAGAAGTTAAAACATAAAATATCAGGACAAAAAGGAAAGATTTAGTTCATCATATTCAATCTCTATTTCACAGAAGAGGGGGCTTCATTATGTGTGTATCCTACTCCTTCTCTCTTATACCCTAATAAAAGAGACACCAATTTGACTAATTGAATGAATGATGTCAAAGCCAAGAGAGATCTTTTAACGATGTTTGTTCAGTCCCTTCATTTTAGAGATGTGT
Organism: Notamacropus eugenii; assembly: GCF_028372415.1. Lineage (NCBI taxonomy): Eukaryota > Metazoa > Chordata > Mammalia > Diprotodontia > Macropodidae > Notamacropus > Notamacropus eugenii. Next base: position 12,930,633 of record NC_092877.1, read on the forward strand.
CAATAGTGTCCTGGATTCAATAAGTAATTTGTCCAAGGTTTCGATCTAAGTAGTGAAAGAGCCAGGATTTCAGTCGAGTAACATGTCCAAAACAGAATTCATAAATTTCCCCCCAATACCCATCCTTCCTCCATAATCCTCTCTTCCTGTCAGATATTACCGTTGTTTCAGTCTCCCAGAGTTAGAGCAGCAACATGATTCTGAATCCCTCCATCTCTGACATTGCAAATACCCAAATATTGAAAAGTATTATTTTTTTTTTAACTTTCCTAATACTTCTTGCATCTATCCCCCTGTTTTCTATTCAGGTACTAATGGCTTAGTTCTGGAATTCATCACCTTTCCCATAGACCACTGCAATGATATTGTAAATAGACTCCCAACTTTGTATCTTTCTTCATATCAACCTCTTTTCCACAAACCTCAAAAAAAAAATATTTCAATCAAATTTCATTTCTACATGTCTATATCCATGATAGACAATTAATTAATAAATTGTAGTGATTTCCTGTTGTCAATAAGAAAAAAGTATTCTTTGATCAGTAAAATCACACCATGCATACCTGGAACTATCAGTTATAACAAATGGAGAAGTTTTGAATGCTGTGGATAAGTTCACTTATCTTGGTAGTGTACTTTCCAGGGATGTGCACATTGCCAATGAGGTTGACGCATGCATTGCCAGAGCTAGCTCAGTGTTTGGGAGGCTCCAAAGAAAAGTTTGGGAGGGAAGTATTAGACTGACTACGAAACTGAAAGTCTACAGAGCCATTGTTATATGCTTGTGAAACATGGTCAGTCTACCAGCGCCATGCTAGGAAACTGAATCCCTTCCATTTGAACTGTCTTAGGTAGATTCTGAGGATCACCTGGCAGGACAAGGCACCAGACATTGAAGTCCTTGCTTGAACTGAACTGTCAAGTATTCAAACTATGCTTCAGAGAGCCCAACTCTGATAGACTGGTCATGTTTTTTGAATGTATAATGTACACTTGGCAAAGAGATTATTTTATGGAGACTTCACATGGGCCAGACGATCACATGGTGGTCAGAAAAGTGATACGAGGATACTCTTGAAGTCTCTCTCAAGAACTTTGGATTTGACTGTGCAACATGGGAGACTCTGGCACAGGACCACTCAGCATGATGTATCCACATTAGAAAGGACATTGTGCTCTTTGAGCAAAGTAGAATTGAGACAGCACAAAATAAACATAGGATGCACAATTTGGAGTATCTACCCCAAATATTCAAATGAACTATCTGTGCCCAACCTGTGGTAGAGCATTCTGAGCTCATATTGGTCTGATCAGCCATAGTTGGGCACACTGAAATTTCACTTTATCATGGTGATGTCATTTTGGTCTTCTTTGAAGATGAAGTACAACAACCAGAGTCTTTTACAACTTGACCAAAACCTGTTTTTCCAGTCTCCTTATACTTCACTTTCCATCCTGAGCTCTACAGCCCAGACACATCTCAATATAACACTTTTTCTGTCTCCATACCTATTTAATTTTTGTTCTTTGGTTGTTTCAGTTTTGTCTGATTCTTTCATGACCCCATTTGAGGTTTTCTTGGCAAAGATACTGGAATAATTTTCCATTTCCTTTTCCATCTCATTTTACAGATGAGTAAATTGAGGCAAAATGGATTAAGTAACTTGCCCTGGGTCATACAGCTAGTAATCATTTGAAGGTGCAATTGAACTTATGAAAATGAGTCTTCCTGATTCCAGGCCAGGGATTCTATCCACTCCCTCACCAATGCCTATCTTCTTTTCTTGGAATATACTCAGTCCCCCTTCATAGATGCCATCAGTTTCTTAAACATGCAGATTATCTGCCACTTTTTCCAACAAGACTTTCTTGCTCCAACTGCTAATATCATCCACCCTTTCCTACCTCTCTATCATATTATTAATCAGTGTTTAAACTTTACATGCTTAGACATGAAGATATTTTCCCTAACACCATATACACCCCAAACTGAATTGAATATAAGCTTCTTAAGAATAGATATCATTTCATTTTTAGAGCTGATACTCCTAAGTATAGAATAGAGCCTGTCAGAAAGTCAACACATAATCAACGCTTATTGATTCAAAATATTGTTCTCTCTTTTTATTTAAAGCTACTGAATTTTCTTTGTTCTGTTTGTCCAATTTACCTTCAGTTATTATCTACCCTTGAATTTGAGTTAAATTTAATTCTTATGAATCTGCAACTGACCTGGCCTTGGATCATTGATAGTCTGTTCTATTTAAAGAGAAAGCAAAAATGATCAGTTAGAAAGTAAATGTAATATTCCCATTGCCCCTAGGAATCATTATATTGCTGTTGTGCTAATTATTTTGTTGAATGGAATAAAGCAGAGAATAAAATTTAGGTTTACATTGTGATGAGAAAGTTGGAAACATCTTTTTTAAATGAAGAAAATTTCAATGAAAAATCATGTATGATCATTTAGCTTATACATCAAATTTTCATGTCATATCAATATAATTTCTTCAGATAGCAATTACCTCACTATCACTTTAATGTTGTTTTTCACAACTTTTTCTTTTCAAAGTTCAGGTAGAGACATTTATATCCAGAGATTTTGGAGAGGAATAATGCATTGTCATTTGAGTACTTACAAGGTAAATTTTTAAGAATCCGTTAGAAAACCCCAAGAAGTATTATAGTGTATTGCAAGAGACTTCATGGGAAATTTATGAGAAAATATGTAAAGGAATTCTGAAGAATGAAGAGTACAGAGCTTCATTTGTGTGTTTGTTGTGGGAGAATCCATACTGGTGAGAACAAAGATCAAGTAAAGCATCCAAGTAATTGTCCATTGATTCCATTCCAGCTGACAGTCATATACAAAGACCATAGTAAAAAGAAGATTGTTTCAAATCTTCTTTCTTCCCTTTCTTGCTTGATGTATGATCTGTTTCCTACTTTACATATTGGTTCCATTTCACTAATCTGTGAAATGAGGTTGATGGTAATAAGGGTTGTAGTGAGACTAATTTGAGATAGGTGATATAGAAAACTTTATAAACATTTCTTTTTATAATTATTAGTTGTAATATTTGCCTACTTCAGCAGCAGTAACACTGTGTAGGAACTCTCAAAACAAATACTTGATGGAAAGTGTTCTCAGAACAAGTGCCATATCATTGTTAATGGGAACTTTATCTGAAAAGTGTTTGTGTGTATGTGTGTGTGTGTGTGTGTGTGTGTGTGTGTGTGTGTGTGTGTTCCCAGTCCCATTGTGACCTTAAATAGAGAGGCAGGGAAAGTGTTCTGTGGGGCATAATGACAGCAGCTCCTGCAAGTAGATCTAAGGAGGGTACAAATGAGTCTCGCTCTAGGGGTTTTCACTTAGTAATCAAATTAAAGATGAACCATCTCATACTTTTGAGCTAATATTCCTTCAAATGACCTCTGAACACCACCTTTCAATTAGTGGGATCAGGGAAACAACCAAATGTAGTATGTTAGAACTTTGTCTGAAATAAGACCAAGTAAGTATGGCTTAGAAGGTTCTTCAATGAATTTTATACATGAGTTTTGGTGCCTTGGTTTTCAATACTTTTGATATTTTAGAGTTCTTTGAGCTCTTCCTTATTGCAGGGTTGGAATCAGGATACTCATCTTTGCTCCTGAATAAGTTACTTCCAAATATGTAAAATTTTACTGTATAATATGTTATCTACAATACTATAGATTTTAATTGAATAAATAAATTCAACAGTCACACATCTCAAAACTTTTTCATTGCTGATGGAACAAAGGTTATTAAAATATGCAAACAAGTATCTGCTCTTGTTAAAATAAAATGAAAATATTGATATATTTTAATAAAATTTGCTATAAACTATGTAACAACATCTAAAATGGACATTTATTGCTCTTGAAGACTCATAGTGTTCATCATTTTAACCTATATGCTCAGCTTTTGAAGACGCTTGTATGAATTAGAGTGCATAAGGTCAGCACAGTTTAGATGAAGTTTCAGGAGAGATGTACTTAATTTTTTTTTTTTTTGTTCTCTATGGAAAGTAAGCCATACAGGCATTACGATGAGTACAATACGTTAAATAAAAGAAGCTAATTTTCTGTGAGAGGAAATTTTAGTACCTCAAATGATGAGTGAATGAGTGAATGTGGTGTGACCACATAATCTTTTTTTGAAATTATTATGTTTACAAGCAAAATAAAATGCTTAGTTGAATTGCAAATGTGTATTTTTTTATGATTCTTCTATATTTGAGAATGTGCCCCATATTCAGAGTGTCTCTTACAGGAAATCATGGTGGAGAGACTGATATATTTATTTTTGTTTCTTTTTAAATGTATTTATTTAAGTTTTCAACATTCATTTCCACAAAATTTTAGGTTCTAAATTTTCTCCCCATTTCTCCCCTCTCCCCACCCCAAAACTCCGAACATTCTAATTACCCCTATAACCAATCTCCCCTCCCTTCTAACATCCCTCCCTTCCTTTATCCTCATCTTCTCTTTTGTCCTGTAGCACAAAATAATTTTCTATACCCCATTACTTGTATTTCTTATTTCCTAGTTGCAAGAACAATATTCAACAGTTGTTCCTAAAACTTTGAGTTCCAACTTCTCTTCATCCTTCCCTCCCCACCTATTGCCTTTGGGAAGGCAAGCAATTCAATGCAGGACATATCTGTGAAGTTTTGCAAATGACTTCCATAATAGTTGTGTTGTGTAAGACTAACTATATTTACCTCCATCCTGTCCTGCCCCCCGTTTATTCTATTCTCTCTTTTGATTCTATCCCTCCACAAGATTGTTGACTTCTAAATGCTCCCTCCTCCCATTGCCCTCCCTTCCATCATCCCTTCCACCCTGCTTATCCCCTTCTCATCCACTTTCCTGTATTGTAAGATAGGTTTTCATACCAAAATGAGTGTGCATTTTATTCCTTCCTTTAGGTGAATGTGATGAGAATAAGCTTGTTTTTTTCTCTCACCTCCTTACTTTGTCCCTCCTCTAAAGTCTTTTGCTTGCTTCTTTTATGAGAAATAATTTGCCCCATTCCATTTCTCCCTTTCTCCTCCCAATATATTTCTCTCTCATCACTTAATTTCATTTCTTTAAAATATGATCCCATCCTATTTTATTCACCCTGTGCTCCCTATCTGTGTGTGTGTGTGTGTGTAATCCCACCAACTATCCAGATACTGAAAAAAGTTTTCAAGAGTTACAAATATTGTCTTTCCATGTAAGAATGTAAGTAGTTCAACTTTAGTAAGTCCCTTATGATTTCTCTTTACTGTTTACCTTTTCATGCTTCTCTTCATTCTTGTGTTTCAAAGTCAAATTTTCTTTTCAGCTCTGATCTTTTCATCAAGAGTGCTTGAAAGTCCTCTAGTTCATTGAAAGACCATTTGTTTCCCTTAATTATTTTACTCAGTTTTGCTGGGTAGGTGATTCTTGGTTTTAGTCCTAGTTCCTTTGAATTCTGGAATATCATATTCCATGCCCTTAGATCTCTTAATGTACAGGCTGCTAGATCTTCTGTTATTCTGATTATATTTCCACAATACTTGAATTGTTTCTTTCTAGCTGCTTGCAATATTTTCTCCTTGATCAGGGAACTCTGGAATTTGGCCACAATCTTCCTAGGAGTTTTTCTTTTGGGATCTGTTTCAGGAGGTGATTGGTAGATTCTTTCAATAATGTTTTTCCCCCTAGTTCTATAATATCAGGGCAGTTTTCCTTGATAATTTCATGAAAGATGATGTCTAAGCTCTTTTTTGATCATGACTTTCAGGTAGTCCCATAATTTTTGAATTATCTCTCCTGGATCTATTTTTCAGGTCAGTTGTTTTTCCAATGAGATATTTCACATTATTTTCCATTTTTTCATTCTTTTGGTTTTGTTTTGTGATTTCTTGGTTTCTCATAAAGTCATTAGCCTCCATCTGTCCCATTCTAATTTTTGAAGAACTATTATCTTCAGTGAACTTTTGAATCTCTTTTTCCATTTGGCTAATTCTGCTTTTGAAAGCATTATTCTCCTCATTGGCTTTTTGAACCTCTTTTGCCAATTGAGTTAGCTTATTTTTCAAGGTGTTATGTTCTTCAGCATATTTTTGAGTCTCCTTTAGCAAGGTGTTGACCCGCTTTTCATGCTTTTCTTGCATCTCTCTCATTTCTCTTCCCAGTTCTTCCTCCACCTCTCTTACTTGATTTTCAAAATCCTTTTTGAGCTCTTCATTGGCCTGAGACCATGGAATATTTATTTTGGATGTTTGGAATACAGAAGCCTTGACTTTTATGTCTTTCCCTGATGGTAAGCATTGTTCTTCCTCATCTGAAAGGGTGAGAGAAGATATCTGTTCACCAAAAAAGTAATCTTCTATAATCTTATTTTTTTTTTCCCCTTTTTGGGGCATTTTCCCAACCAGTTACTTTACTTTTGGGTCCTTTGTCAAGAGCAGAGTATACTATGGGAATCTGAAACATCTCAATTCCTCCAAGGTGGCACAATCAAGCGTGTACACTGATCTGGAAGCAGAGAGAGATTTTTGTGTCCAGAATCTTAGCAGTTACCTCTCCACAGCCACCTGACCTCCAGTTCCACCAAGTCAGCCCTGGGGGCTGATTTTCAGATAAGCTGGATGGGCAGGGCCGCCATTCAGTGGGAGACAAAGACCAGGTCCCCCAGGGCCTCCACACAGGGCAGAGGCAAGACTCAGCTCCTCAGTGCCCCCAGGGTTTTTACAATCCAACAATGTATGTGGGCTGATGCAGGGGCTGGTGTGAGAACTGCTGCCGCCTGCCCAATGTGGCCTCTGTGGGCCACTGCCTGAGGCTGGAGCTATGGGAAGGCCCTTCTCCCTTCCTGGCCAGCTGAAAAACCCCTGTCACTCACCTTTGGTGCCTGTGAGTTGAAGGATCTGTGAACCCACTGCTGTTGGGACTGGAGATTCCACCTCCAAAGTGTCCTCCTCCCAGAGTTATGCTACGTGGCCAAGGCTGGGCTGGGCTCCACATTCCACTCTGAATCTGGTGCAACCGATATTTCCCGTGGACCTTTCAGGTCACTCTGGGCTGGAAATCTCCTCCACTCTGTTGTTCTCCACTTCTGCTGATCCAAAATTTGTTGAGAGTCCCTCTCTCCAGATAGTTTATGGGCTGTGTGGAGAGAGCCAGCGTATATGTGTCTTTCTGCTCCACCATCGTGGCTCCACCCCCCCAGGATGGATATATTCTTGAAATCCATTAATTAACATGTTACATACTTGTCATACTATTAGAATAAGTTGCTGGGAAAATGGAAATAATGGAAATGTATTTCAGTCCTGATTTTGCATCTTTGTTTCAATGAAATGGAAATGTTATATGTCAAATTAAGAAAGATAATAGATATTCTCTTTAGCTTTCCCCTTACTATCCCACCTCTACTTCCCCTAGCTACTGCTTGGTTTAGAATTCGGTCTACATTTAGGATGAGACTTTTATTGTTTTCCTATAAACAAGGAATGGGAAGAAAGTAAAGGCAGGTTTATGGAAAAGGTCAGGAAGCTCAAGTTCTGTCTGAAGTTGATGAATGGGAAAGATCAAGACAGACTATGAATCCAATTTGTGCCACTTAGGTCTATAGAGAGGAGTGGAAGTTTTCACAGAAGGATTCTGTTGAGATTTTGTAGATCCAAGCTCAGAGGTATAGAATCTTCTAATTTATCGTTGGAAAGAATTTTAAAATTTATTGAATCCAATTTATTTTCTTCCTTCCTTCCTTCCTTCCTTCCTTCCTTCCTTCCTTCCTTCTTTCTATCTTCAAATAGGGAAATTGAGTGACAGGGAAATGAATCAATTTTTCCAAAGCAAAAACACTGGTGTGTATCACTAGTTCCTACTTCTTCATTGATAAATGAATTTATTTTTAATTTTCAACACTTAGTTCCATAAGCTTTTGAATTTTAAATTTTCTCCACCTCCCTTCCCTCCTCCTTCCCCAAGAAGTCATACAATCTGATATAGGCTCTACATATACATTCTTTTAAAACACATTTTCACATTAGTCATAGTGTATAGATTTGTGTTTTCCTTTCTTTTTAAAGAAGACCATGACATCAGAGAAATGATGTGCACTTCACTTTGCTTTGAGTAAGGGAGAGCTATGCAAAGTCACCAGCCTCACTCTCTCCTCCTGAGCAATCATGTCGAAAGAATTACAACAAATGGAAGGAAACATGAGAAAGAAGAACAAAACAAAACAACAAAATAAAAGCAGAGCAAATAGCAGACTACAATCTGCATTCAGACTCCAGAGTTCTTTCTCTGGATATAGACAATATCTTCCATCCTGAGTCTTTTGGAGTTGTCTTAGATCCTTGCATTGCTTTGAAGAGCTAAATCTATAATAGTCAGTCATCACACCATGTGCTTGTTACTGTATACAATGTTCTCTTGTTTCTGCTCACTTCACTCACCATCAATTCATATAAAGCTTTCCAGGTTTTGCCGGTCTGCCTGTTCATCATTTCTTATACCACAATAGTATTTCTTTACATTCATATACCACAACTTGTTCAACCATTCTCCAGTTGATGGGCATCCCTTCGATTTCCAGTTCTTGGCCACCACAGAAAGAGCTGCTATAAATATTTGTGGACATGTGGGTCTTTTTCCCATTTTCATGATCTCTTTGGGATACAGCCCCAGAAGTGGTATTGCTGGGTCAAAGGGTATGCATATTTTACAGCCCTTTAGGCATGGTTTCACATTGCTACCCACAATTATTGGATCAGTTCACAACTTCACTAATAATGCATTAATGCTCCAATTTCCCCACCTCTCCTCCAGCATATATTTTCCTGCTTTCTCATGTTAGCCAATCTGATATATGTGATGTGGTACCAAAGAGTTGTTTTGATTTGCATTTGGTAGTGATTTAGAGTATTTTATATGACTTTAGATAGCTTTAATTTCTTCATCTGAAAATTGCCTATTCATATTCTTTGACCCATGGCTATTTCTGGGATCACATATTGAATCCCTAGTATAGAAAAAACTTTGAGTTCATGAAACCTGTTAATTGCAGAGAGAAGACAGAAGTACAAAGGGTAAGGGATAGCAGATGGGGATTTACGTGAAAGAAAAATCAAGGTCAATTTAGCTTATTATAGAGTTCATGAAGGGTAGAACTATATAATAATGTAGAAAGGTAGTTTAAAGAGGCTTTGATATTAGTTTCTCAAAACATATTGTCTCCAGAAGGTTCATTAAATATAGTGTATTCATTTCTTTTTTTTTTCAGCGATATCTGACTCTTTGGGACCTTGTGTGGGATTTTCTTGGCAAAGATACCAAAATAGTTTGCCATTTCCTTCTGGAGCTCATTTTGCAGATGAGGTACTGAGGCAAACAGGATTGAGTGTCTTGCTCAAGTTCATACAGTTAGCAAGTATCTCAGACCAGATTTGAACTCAGAGAGATGAGACTTCTGACTCTAGCCTGGTACTTTATCTACTACACAGTTTAGCTTTCCTGAATATGGTGAATATTTCCTGAATATTATATAGCTATCGTCGGCAGCTAGGTGGCATGGTGGATAAAGAGATCTAGAGTCGGGAAAACATCAATTCAAATCCAGTCTCAGGTACTCACTAACTGGCTCTGGGCAAGTCACTTAACCTCTATTTGCCTCAATTTCTTTATGTTCTAAGTGGAGATCACAATAGCCCCTATCTCCCAGGATTGTTGTTGAGAAGATACTTGGTCTTCTAAGACTCATAGCAGCTTAGTAGTGTAGTCAGTCAACTAGTAGTCATTGCAGGCATTATTCTGGCTATTTTAAAAATAAGGAAACAGAACCTCAGCATGATGACATAGTTTTCTAAGGTTAAACCTAGTAAAAACCAGAGTTAGAATCTGAACTCATGTTATCCTTGTCCCATATTCAACCCCTCCATCTGACAAACCTGAACCCTAGGGTGTTTAAGTTAGCTTCCCAGTGTCATGAAGATAGTAAGTGGCACTGCTATGATTAAAATGCATGTTTGCTGGCTCCTAGTTCAATATACTTTTCTGATTGTTCCTATAAATTATTATGCTGCAGACTGTATATACCCACCACTTTCTATTGACCATTGTGTGACCTATTTTTTCTCATTCTTCAGAGATTGTGGTGTTCTCCCACTCACTAACATGTAGTATCAGTGGGAGAATATAAAGATGAGCCTTGATGTTAGAAACAAGTTCATGATAAGTAATATGACTGCTCAGTTAAACAGAAGCAATGGATCCTATTATCTCTTCCTCATATTTTACATCCTTGATGTCTCTCTTTGAATGACAAAATTTTTTTTTTTAATTCCTCAGCACTGGAAGATACCCTGTCATCATTTTCTTCTTTGGAAATCTCTTGACACAGGAGATCTCCTTGGAAAGGCTAGAACTAGAAAGTGGTTTTCACAGGAGGAAAAGAATTGGCAGAGAGGGTAAGACTTTTTTTTTTTAAATTTACATTGGAGGTGCTAATTATCAGGGCAGCAGGAATGAGTGGATAAAATGTACGACATGAAGTCAGAAAGACCCGATTTTTAATTGTACCTTAAGGTTTCTAGATTTTGACATTTGGCAAGTAATTCAAATCTTTATATATGCCTAATTTTCTTTATCTGTTAAGATAATAAAGGCACCTAACTCACAGTGTTGTTGTAGGGATAAAATGATAGATTATATTTTCATTATTAGTAGTAGTATTTATTATTAATCTCTTGGATGTAGTCTTTCACTGCTTCATTGATTTTGCTTGTAACATAAAAATATGACAGTGCCTCATATTCCTCTACACTCCCTCAGCCAGCCTCATCTTCACCTTCTGAAATACTTTCCTTCCTTCAGATAGCATCAGATTCAGTTCAACTCACCACAATTCAAAATGATTGCAACATAGTGACTCAGTGTTAGGCCATTAAAAAAAATTCCCTATGTAATAGAACTTACATTCTAATGGTAGTGGGGAAAATGTGCACATATAATTAAAAAATACTCAAGAAGTAACTTCCAAGGATGACATTAGCAATAGAGGGGATTATAAGACCATAGATTCAGTGGCAGAATTCACCATAAATATCACTGAATGTAACTTTCTCATTTTAAAGATGAAGAATCTAAGATCCCCCAAAGATTCAGTGATTTGTCAAGGGCCATATAGCTACTAAGTTCCTGAGGCAATGATTACACCCAACTCTTCCTGACTTGAAATCTAGTACTCTATCCAGTCTACCACTCTGTCTCAGGAAAGAAAGTATTGACTTTCTGTAGGAGATAACATTTGAAACAAACCTTGAATAAAGCTATGAAGTTTAAGAATTAGAGATAGAAAGGAATACATTTTGAGGTATTGGGGATAAACTGTGCAAAGTAAGAGAATGACGAATTTAATATTGAAATGAATATGAGATTAGGTATAATGTTTAGTGGGAAGATGGGCAATGGATAATAGTCCTAGAAAGGTAATCTAGAACAATATTATTAAGGTTATTCATTGACAAAGAGGAGCTTCAATTTTATCCTAGAAAAAACAGGATCCTCTGAAGATATATTTTTTTTTTAAGTAGGGAACATATATGTTCAGTCCTATGTTTTTTTAAAAAAATGTTTTACCTGCTATTTGGAAGATGGATGGGAAAGAGGAAATAATAGACATAAAATGACTTAATTCAATTGTGTAATGGGAATGAAAGGTAGTAAGGGCTTGATCTGGGGTCACAGCTAGGTGAGTCAAAGAAAGACATGGAGATGAATGGACATGGATATGAAAGACATGGAGATGTCATGAATATATAACTGATTTAATCCAATATGTAAATGGAAATGAAAGGTAAAGCAAAATTAAGTTTTAAGAATGCCTCCAAAGTTTCCAATCTCGTATATTAGAGAATCTGCTAGTGTAGTATCTTGAATAGAATTCAGAAAGTTAGGAAAAGGATAATTGATGAAGAGGTGGCACTATCAGCTCCATAGAATCTTTCTTAGAGTTCATAGCACCACCTTTCTCATCCTTTCCCATTGTAAGGGTAGCACTGAATTTGAAAGAAGACAGGAAAGCAGGATGATGCAGAGATTCTGAAAAAAGTGGAGTACATTCCAGGCATGGAAATACAATAGACCAACTACTGAAATTACCCCAGGAGAGGTAATAATAATGATGATAATCATTACAATATTTAAATTTATAGAACACTTTATGATTTGTAAAATCCTTTACGTGTATTATCTCATTTCATTGTGTAATCTTAGGTAAGAGAGGTTTTTATTATCCTCATTTGTCAGATTAGGAACCCAAGGATGAGAGAATTTAAGTGATTTCCTAGCATCACAAAGAAAGTATGTGTTCTTGGTAGGTTTTCAACATAAATTTCCTTGATTTCAAACCTAAACCTTTAGTTAATATGCCACCTACCAGCCTCTAAATGCAATGGGTGTATTGTTGTTATTATTCCTATTATTATCACTATTTCTCTAGCAAAAAACAAGCTCACATTTCTCAAAATTCTCATCTTTTGATTTTGACCTTTTATTTTCACTTACCATAACATCATTTATATTAAATATAATTTTGTACATGGCCCCACTTTCTCTCAATGCTAGATAACAAACTTCTTGAGGGCAGGACCAGTGTTGGCTTTTAATCTTTGTATTCAAAATATAGTACGGTGTTATTTTAAATTACATTATTTTGAGTTATTATTTGAATTATTAGATGCTGTAAAAATAACAATTCTCAGGGTGACCTGTTTCATCTTAATCTTATCTAGCCAGAATTAGCCTTGTGTTTTAATGAAGAAAGAGAACCTCTTGCATAAACAAATCAAACTCAATTAAATCACAATTAGATTACATTAAATTAAATCACAATTGATTAAAACAGATTTATTGCCTCTTTAGGTCATTTTTCATGATAATGGTGTGGTCCACCATCATATGTTTGGGACATTATCTGTACCATTGACTAGGTTTCTGAGTTATAAATTGAAATGTGACAAAAGAAGAAAGAAAAAAAAAACAGTCTCAAAGAATGGAAAATCTGCTCCAGAGTTTTATTGCTGCTGGAGCGAAAAAAAGTCGGTTTCCATTTCCGTTATTAGCTAGATCTTTCAGCAGTTTATAAATTGTCTGTTTTAAAGTAGGCTGACATGGTGAATACACATGTCAACTTAGATGTATCTTTTTTCTTACAAACAGACTCTATTGATTGGTTTTTGTAGCAAAGGATGACAAACAGAGGCTTTTTTCCCCTCCATTCCAGAAGAAAATACTTGTATCAAAGTCAAGTTTTGTTATTTTTATTATTATTTGTGTTTTGAAAGTACCTACCTAACAAGATGACTTAATTCAATTGAGTAATGGGAGTGAAATTTCCCTAACAAAGGGAAATTGTTTTCTTTATTGGAAGGAATCTCTAAAATATCAAATCTTTGTTGTACAATTGGCCATAAGATCTTTCAAAGCTGTATAAGTCTGAAAATGACAGTATTTAACACTTCATTGTGAAAGATCAAAGGAGTTCAATACAATAAAACATAGGATTTATGAAAAAAACTTAAACTGAAACGAAATTATATATTTTTTTTCTTTTTTTGTTAATGGGATGAAGAATGGGGTGAGGAAGAATGCCTCCAAATTCAAATGTTCTGTTTCACCCAAGGTTGTCTTTATTTTTCCTACAAAAAATCAGTGATTTCATTGATGTCCACATGATTCATAATGTAAACTTTACAGTTTACAAACTGTTTACTTCATCACAAGTCTGCAAAATGTGCCAGGCACACCTCATTAAAGTACTCATTTTATGGATGAAAAAAAAAAATGAGATAGTAAAGCAGAGCTAGAGGATATAAAGAGAAAGTAACAAATCCAGGTTTCCTGACTCTACTGCCCTCACTCTGTTTTACTACATATTATATTTTTTTAAAAAGTGATCTACTGATCCAGACCAGCCTCTCTCTATGCCAGCACAATCTGTAGCCTGCAGGGGAGGCAAGCCAAAGGATTTCCTCTATAAAAAGGATATTTTCCTTTCCTTTTTTGTCAGCCCTCCCAAGATCCTTTGGCATGGCACAAATGGCTATAGGTTGTGCAGGACTGCTCTGTGCCTTCGCTGATTGATTCATGGATTTCTGTAACCATAAAATACATTACCTTATGTATGGACTTTTGATAATGTTTGTTAAATGGGAAAAATGTGGTTCTAAGAGAATTATTTATTACCAATCAGTTACTGAGCTTTTTTCTAGCTTTAGGAGTCTTTACCAAGACTTTACCTGATTTACCATTAACAAGGTAAAGACTTAATTGAACTTCTAAAAGTTGAAAGATCTATTAATCACTTTGACTACATTAGCAGTGTATGAGTGAATATGATATCTGTATTAGGAGTTGAGGAATACAGTAGTAACAACAAAAATCCCAGAATGATGGAGTATGAATCCTACCAGCAGAGAAAAGTGTTTGCTATGGAGGATTCAACAACACTGACCCCAGAACCTAACAGAGGGTACACCAAGGGTAACTTCAAGAAATTTGCAAAAGGAAGGGAAAGCCTTTCCATTCACCAGTACCTGTGTTACCCATTTTCCATTTATCTATATATCTATATCTATTCCCTGAATTATGTAGTTTTTTTTATTTTTTTTAATATTTTGTATTATACCTTTATATTTAAATTATGTTTTATACATTTTTTGGTTTGAGTCCACTCTCCCTAGAAAACTTAAATGTGAAAAGAAGATTATTTTCCAGTATAAAGAACATTATATACAAACTGATTTTGTTTTATTTTAACCTCTGTGAAAGCTAGTCAAGGGTATTTGCTGCTTGTCAGTGGGATTCATAAACAGTGCCTACTTACCTTAATGATGTCTAGATGAGGAAAAGGAAAAGAAAGAGTAGAGGAGGAGGTAATAGAGGAAAGGAGGAAAAGGAAAAAAAAATACTCACAAAATATAAAATATTTCTCCCGTTTCTCCAAGCTGTGAGTGATCCTTTATTGAGGTACATAGCATAAAAAGGGCAGCTTGGTGGTGCAGTGGATACAGCACCAGTGCAGGAGTCAGGAGGACCTGAGTTCAAATCTCTCCTCAGACACTTGACACTCACTAGCTGTGTGACCTTGGGCAAGTCACTTAACTCCAATTGCCTCATCCTGGGTCATCTCCAGTCATCCTGATGAATATCTGGTCTTTGAATTCAGATGGCTGTGGAGGAGAAGTGAGGCTGGTGACCTGCACAGCCCTCCCTCCCTCACTCAAAACAAAGTCAAGTGAAAGTCATGTCATCATTTCTCTGATGGCATGGTCTTCTTTGGCAACGAAGAACAAACAGACACACACACACACACACACACACATAGCATAAAAGTGAGAGAACACAATATACTTCTCTTTTTCTACTTTCTAAAATCTCTTTTAATTGTAATTGTAATTAAAATTACAATTTTAATTGTAATTAATAATAATGGCGTAGCAGTAGTAGTAATGTTAATGATAATAAGGATCATTTAAAAGTAATAATAGTATGATTATCAGATACCCCTTACACATTATTTTCTTTTAACCTTACTCTAATAATATTATCTCCATTTTACACTTTACAAATGAGGAAATTGAACTTAGAGAATTCAGTGATTTACCTATGGCCACACTTTTTTTAAATTGAATTAAAACTGGGATTGGATCTGGGGCTTCCTATCTTTAAGTTCAGCACTCAACCAACCCTTGGTACTTTTTCTGGTATATCATGTATAGGCATGTGTTATCTTGTCTTCCTTTAAAAATGTGAAGCTCCATGAGAATAAGGGCTATATTTATATCCTCTATAGTGGCTAGACACATCCATTAAGAATTACACACACACACACACACACACACACACACACACACGCACAAATACATGCATACATACATATATTGCATAGGCTTTTCAAATATCAAATTAATGACTTATTTGTTAAGTGAAGGTTCAGAAACAGCATGCTCTGGTAAAATGTGCTTTATATAGCTGTTCCTTAGGTATTCTAATGAGTATATTTGAGGTCTTCATTATAAAATGAAGAAACTCTAGAACTCAAAAATGAATGGAATTGTTCATTTTTTTGTTATGTAAATCTTCAAACTGATCAATTTAATGAAGAGTACTCCTGGAAATCATGATGACAATCTGATGGGGAGAAGAGCTAGAAGCAAGGCAAGGGGATAACTAGCATATATTCTGATTTAAGGTTTATAAAGTACTTTGTACATAGTATTTCATTTGATCTTTGCAACAACTTTCAGGTATGGAGGCTCTAATTATCCCTATTTTACAAATGGATAAAGGAAGGCAGATTATGTGAACTGCACAGCTAAATATCTGAAGCAAGATCCAAACTCGTCTTTCTGATTCCAGTTCTAACCTCTATTAAGTGCAATCACCTGACTGCACCCCAGCTACAGGCTTCTCCTGGTATGGAAACTCCTTTAATTGTCTTTTACATCTAGCCTTAGAAAATTGCCTCTATTTTAAGAAGATTTTGAGAAGTTAAATTCCTTGTCCATAGTCGCACCATCAGTACCTGTCAGATGAAGGACCCAGAATTGCATAGTCCTCGTTCCACGTCCAGTTATGGGCATGATAAACTGCTATTCAAAACCAGAAACAAGTAATTTATTTGAAATAGTAGAAATCTCTCCCACAGAATCAATGTGATTTTTAATTCCTTTTGACAATCAGATCTTCATTTAAATATTTCTAAACATATTCTAAATGTCAACATAATGTGATGTATTCTCCATTACAATAGATATTTGTATAGAAAAAATGGTGATAGAAGTGGGAAGAAAAGGATTATGGGGCTTAACACTGGTCTATTCCAATTCCATTTAGTACTAGTTTGGGTACTTAATGATCTCCATGTTTTTGTTTTTAATTTTTTTCCCCAGACAAACTCTATAAATTCTTCCCTTTTCCAAATAGCAACTTAAAATGTTGGGGGCATTATTGAAGGCAGAAAAATGTGAGATGATGACATAAGTAGATCAGAATCCCAGCTCTGTTTTCTCCCACTGACTTTCATTTGCAATTTTCCTAGTTTATATATCAACATGTGATTATTCCCTCCTACCTTGCCAGCACTAAAATGTCTTCCTAGGCCATACAAAGGCAAATGAGAAGCTGATTTATGCTTCTCTGCTACCCATGAGAGAAGGGAGCATGGGACTGGAATTTAGCTGACACTTGGGGTGATGTGTGAGGCAGGCTAGAATCTGTCTCAGTCTGCCATGGCAATCTTGGGCTTGCAGTGAAAACAAGAATATTTTTGTCAGGGAAGGGAGCAAAAGTGATTGGGAAACACAGAAGCAGCAGATAAGTTGGGTAACAGGGTGACATTTTCACATGTAATCTTCAATTTTCTGTTCATGCCACATTCTCTGCCTCTTTACTAGATCTTTGAATTCTGTTCATATATATGGAAAATAGATACTATTTAAAGATATGAAAAAATTCATGTATATATAAAGGAAGAGTTATGAATTCATTTGTAGGCATCACTTGCTTTGTGTAAAAGATATTCTCCTAAACATTTCTGGAAAGTGAGAATATTTTTTTTTTTGTATTTTTCCCACATGTTGAATTCTTTCCTCCGTATCTCATTTTCCCATTACATTATAATTCCAAAGATGGTTTAACATCATTTCCATATGATGTTCTATGGACAGATAGTTCTTTATTTAGTGAGTTAGCTAGGTAGCACAGTGGATAAAGTACTGGTTCTGAAATCATAGAGACTTGAGTTAAAATCTGGACTCAGATGCTTCCTAGCTGTGTGACTCTAGGGAAGTCACTCAACTTCTGCTTGCTTGTTCTTTTTTTTTTCCCTGTAATTATTGTGAAGAAACAGCTTTAGAAAATTTGCATAGGAATTTCTATTACCTTTGTCCACCCCAGTACAAATAGGGAATCATTCATGATGAATAAATATGTATTAAATATCTATTCTGATGTATTTTGATCAAAGAGATCACAGAATGTTACAATTGCAAGGAAATAAAGTGAAACATAAAATGATCAACCCTTAAGACACTTTAGAACACAATGTCCTGATATCCTAATACAGTGCTTAATACCTATTTTCCTTAATAAATGTTCTATATAATCTCATTTGAGAGCTGTTTGATAGAAGCTAGAATTTCAGAATTGGAACAGACCTTAAAACATAGAGCATAAAATGTCAGAGTTGAAGGGACCTTGAAAATTTAAACCCCAAATTGAGTTTTGGTAGAAACCTTAGCACCTAGATCATGGGAAAAAAACCTGAACTGAAAGGGATCTTAGCAACCAATTTTAAAGCAGAGGAAACAGAAGCTAAGAGAGGCTCAGTGACATCATTAGTTAACAAGTTGTTCCTTCTGTCACGAAATTTATAATCTATAGTAAATAATTAGGTTTGCCTATAACTAAAAGGCCAACTAAAATATGAAACTCCTGGGGGCAAAGCCAAAATGGCAGAGTAAAAGCAGGGACTTTTCTTGAGCTCTCCCCATGAAATCTTCCAAATACCTGTAAAAAATGAGTCTAAACAAATTTCTAGAGCTGCAGAATTCACAAAATGATGGAGTGAAGCATATGGCTAGCCCAAGACAGCCTGAAAGGTCTACAGGAAGTATCAGTCAGACCAGGCTTAGAGTACAGCAGAGAGCAGTTCAGCATCAGCAGTGCCAGCACAGAGTTGGAGCAGGCCTTAGCAGACTGAATGACTGGCAACTGTGGCAGTTTCCAAACTTCTGAATCCTGAAAGACCAAAGACAGTGTAGAAAATCAGTAGAAAAATTCTGTGGTACCTGGTCTGGCTTGGGTCTGACCCCAGCCCAGGACAGAGTTAGAAAAGTCAAGTATTTGACTAAGAATGTGAGAAAACTGTAAAAAACAAATAAACGAACAAAAGAACTCTCAGACTATAGCTTATTTTGGTGAAAAAACAGATCAAAACATGCAACCAGAAGGCAATAAAGTGAAATCTACTATATCATAAGTGCCCCTCCCAAAACAAAACAAAACAAAATAAAACATGAATTAGTCTCCAGACATGGAACAGCTTAAAAAGGATTTTGAAAAGCAAGTAAGATAAGTAGAGGGAAACTTGGGACAAGAAATGAGAGTGATGCAAGAAAATCATGAAAAACGAGTCAACAGCTTGCTAAATGAGAGCAAAAAATATCGACAAAAATAACAGCTTAAAAAATAGACTAATTCAAGTGGCAAAATAAGTTCAAAAAGTTAATGAGGAGAAAAATGGCTTAAAAAGCAAAATTGACCAGATGGAAAAAGAGCTCCAAATGCTCACTGAAGAAAAATAATTTCTTCAAAATTAGAAATGACGAAATGGAAGCTAGTTACTTTATGAGAATTCAAGAAATCATAAAACAGAATCAAAAGAATGAAAAATAAAAGAGAATGTGAAATATCTCTTTGGAAAAACCACTGACCTCCAAAATAGATCCAGGAGAAATAATTTAAAAATTATTGGACTGCCTGAAATCCATGATCATAGAAAAACAACAAAGAGCCTAGACATCATCTTTCAAAAAATTATCAATGAAAGGTGTGCTGATATTCTAGAACCTGTGGAAGCAAGTACCCTGAAGCATCCAAGATGACCTGCTAGTACACACTCTTGGATCTGCTTTTCTAAAAGGAAAGTAGGTTTTGAGGAGTCAACAATCTTCATATATCATATATATCATAGATTAATGTAGGAAAAAATTAATCACATATACCAACAGAGAAAATACAAGCAGAGAGATAAAGAACAATAGACATGGCTTCTAACTGTCTGAACATAAGCAATACATATATCACAAATCAACAGACAAATCCAACCATCTGACCATTACATACATACATATGTCCCAAAGAGAGAAACACCAATATCTGGATTTTCAAAGCTGGGAGGTGGGGAGGCCTCCTACATGGGTACCCAGAGTGTCATCTGTACTTTCTTCCAAAGAATAAAGTCACGTGTGGAAAAAATTCACATGAACTTTCTTCCAAAGAGTAAACCCTTCAAGCAAAACCTCATCTCAGAGGCAGAGGTCATAATCCTTGTAATCCAGTGTTTCATTACTAATTAACATAAAGTGTGGGCCTTCCTGAAAAACAAGCCTCCCCAATTCAAGCTTCCCTTAATTGGCTCCATCTGAGGCTTTTAACTCCCATTAACATTACAGAACCAGAGCATAAAATAGAAATTGAAAGAATCCAACAATAACTACATGAAAGAGATCCTGAGAGGAAAACTCCTGGAAATATTTCAGCCAATTTCCAGAATTCTCAAGGGAAGGGGAAAATATTCCAAGCAATCAGAAAGAAACAATTGGAGTACTGAAGAAATGCAATGAGGATAATACAAGATCTAGCAGCTTCTACATTAAGGATTGAAGGGCTTGTAATATAATATTCTGAAGGTCAGAAAAGCTAGGATTAAAACCAAGAATCACCTGCCCAGCAAAACTGAGTACAATACTTCAAGGGAAAAAATGAAATTTTAATCAAATAGGGGATTTTCAAGCATTCTTTTTATATAAAATCTATTTATTTTCAGTTTTCAACACTCATGTCCACAAAACTTTGAATTTCAAATTTTCTTGAGAAGGCAGAACCAAGAAGATAGAGTACAAGGCTGGGGGTCAGACCCAAGATAGCAGAATAGAAAGATGCACCTACTCTAACTCTTCCCCCACGCTCCACAAAATACCTGTAAAAATGACTCTAAACAAATTCTAGAGCAGCCAAAGCCACAAAACGACAGAATGAAAGAGATTTCCAGCCCCCAACATGACTATTGTGGAAGTTGTTTGCAAAACTACACATATACAGCCTATATTGAATTGCTTGCCTTCTCAGTGTGGATGGATGGGGTGTGAGGAAGGGAGAGAAGTTGGAACTCAAAGTTTTAAGAAGAAATGTTGTGAATTGTTTTTGCACATAACTAGGAAATAAGAAATACAAGTAATGGGGTATAGAAATTTATCTTGCCCTACAAGACAAGAAAGAAGATATGGGTAAGGGATTGGGGGAAGGGGTAATTAGAATGCATGGCATTTTGGGGTAGGGAGAGGGGAGAGATGGGGAAAAAATTTGGAACTCAAAATTATGTGGAAATGAATGTTGAAAACTAAAAATAAGTAAATAAGCATTTAAAAAGAGAAAAGTAAAAATAGATAATATTTGTGGTTTGCAAACCTCAAAGCATTTATGTAAATGTTATCTATTATTAGTATTATTATTACTTATTATCTTAAATGAAAACAATAATAGAACCTGTTTCCCAGGATAAAAATGTGATATTTATAGACTTTTGTAAGCTTTAAGGAGCAATATAAATGCTTGCTTACTTGCTGCTGTTCTACTATGAACTCATGCTCGTTGAACTGCTACAACTAGTACTACTGCTACTACTACCCCCACTACCACCATCACCATCACCACTAAAAGTCTATATTATTTTTATGTTTAATTGAATTGATAAAAGTTGCCCAGTTTTATAGAATGAAATATCTCCAAGTGCATGTGTATCTAAATGATGGAATAAATGGAATCAAATTGCTCAAAAAAATTAAATTCTCCCCCATCACCCCCCCCTACTGCCTCCCCAGAACAGCATTTATTCAGATTACCCTTTTCTCTAATCTACCCTCAGTTCTATCACTCCCATCTCCTTCCTTTCTATTTTCCTGTAGGGCAAGATAGATTTCTATACCCTATTTCCTATAAATCTTTATTTCCTAGTTGCATGTGAAAACAATTTTTAACATTCATATTTAAAGCTTTTAGTTACATAATTTCTCCCTTCTTCCTACCCCATCTACCCTCAAGAAGGCAAGCAATTTGATATAGGTTATACATGTGTAGTCATGCAACCACTTCCATAACAGTCATGTTGTGAAAGACTAACTATATTTCTCACTGTCCTGTCCCACCCTCCATTTATTTTATTTTATCCTTTGACCTGTGCCTCTACAAAGGTGTTTTCTTCCAATCACCCCTTCCCTCAAGCTGCTGCCACCTTTGTTGTCACCCCTCTCTTATCTCCTTCCCTTCTGCTTTCCTGTAGGATGAGATAAACTTCCATATCCAATTGAGTGTGTGTGTGTGTGTGTGTTATTCTCTCCTGAAGCCAAATCTGATGAAAAGAAGACTCACTTATTCCCTCTCATCTTTCTCTTCTTTCCTTCCATCATAAAAGTTCTTTATTGTATCTTTTATGTGAGATAATTTACTACATTCTACCTTTTCCTCTCTCTTTCTCCTAGTACATTCCTCTCAACCTTTAATTTTCTTTTTAAGATATAATCCCTTCATATTCAGCTTACTCTGTTCTCGCTCACTCTCTTTCTCTCCATACATATACATACACATACACATATACATATATTTGTACAGACACATAAATTCCCTTCAACTATCCTAATACTGAGAAAGGTCTTATGAATTACAAATATCATTTTTTCCACATAGGAATGTAAACAGTTCAACTTTAATAGGTCCCTTCTGGTTTCTCTTTCATGTTTGCATTTTTTATGTTGCTTTTAATTCTTGTATTTGAAAGTCAAATTTTCTATTCAGCTGTGGTCTTTTCAGCAAGGATACTTGAAAGCCCTCTATTTCATTGAAGTTTCATTTTTTCCCCTAAAGCATTATTACACTGAGTTTTGCTGAATAGATGATTCTTAGTTTTCATCCTATCACTTTTGACATCTGGAATATCATATTAAAAGCCCTCTGATCCCATAGTGTAGAAGCTGCTAAATCTTGTGTTATCCAGATTGTGTTTCCAAAATTCTGAAATTTGATTACCACATTCCTAGAGTTTTCCTATTGGGATCTCCTTTAGAAAGTGATCAGGGATTCTTGTCATTTCTTTTTTACCCCTGTGGTTCTAGAATATCTGGGCAGTCTTCCTTGAAAATTTCTTGAAAGTTGATGTCCAGGCTTTTTTTTTTTATCATAACTTTCAGGTAGTCTCATATATTTATATTATCTCTTCTGCAATTATTTTCCAGGTCAGTTGTTTTTCCAATGAGATGCTTCATGTTGTCTTCTATTTTTTTTCATTCTTTTGGTTTTCTTTTATAATTTCTTGATTTCTCTCAAAGTCATTAGTTTCCATTTGCTCCATTCTAATTTTTAAAGAGTTAATTTTTTCAGTGAGCTTTGGGACCTCTTTTTCCATTTAGCTCATTCTAGTTTTTAAGATATTTTTGTTCTCATTAGCATTTTGGATGTCTTTTACCATTTTGGTCAGTCTAATTTAAAGCTATTATTTTCTTCAGCATTTTTGGGGTCTCCTTCATGAAGTTGTTGAGTCATTTTTCATTACTTTCTTGGATCACTCTTATTTCTCTTCCTAATTTTTCCTCTGCTTCTCTTACTTGAATTTCAAAATCCTTTTTGAGCTCTTCCATTTCATGGTACTAGTTGATATGTTTGTTAGAGGCTTTGGATGTATTAGCTTTGACTTTGTTGCCTTCTTCTAGTTGTATATTTTCCTCATCCTCCTCACCAATGACGTAAGAAAATATCTCTTCACTGAGAAAGTAAGAATCTATAGTCTGTTTCTTTTCCACCTGTTTACTCATTTCTTCAGTAAGTTACTTGACTTTTGAGTTCTTTATTAAGTGTAGGGTTCCAGAAGCAGCCTTTGCTTTAGCAGTAGCTGCTGCCACTGTGAGGTTGGAACCAGGACTGGGATCAGTGCTGGAGCTGGAACAGGAGAACTTCTTTTCAGCCAGGTGAGTGACCATTCCCACTGACCTTTGAAGCTGTCTTTGGCCCTTTTGAATTTTGAAGTCTAGAAACCACAGTGGGTGCCAGCAGTTCAGTCCCCTTAAGCCTCCTCCAACTCTATCCACACCCAGCTGCCCACTCAGATCTATCTTCCACTCACAGCTGGTGCAATAATCCCTTCTTGTTGATCTTTCAAATTGTCTTGGGCTGGAAATTTGCTTCAGTCTACCCTTTTGTGGATTCTGCTGCTCTAAAATATGTTTAGAGTCATTTTTACAGGTTTTTGGAGGTTTTTTAGGAGGAGAGCTCTAGCAGGTCACTGTAGCATGTCTACTCTGTCACCTTGACTCCTTCCAGCATTCTTGCTGAAAAGATTATATATGAAGAGAAAATTTGACTTTCAGATACAAGAATCAAGAGAAGCATGAAAAGGTAAACAGAAAACAGAAATCATAAGGGAAATGTTAAAGTTGAACTGTTTACATTCCTACGTGAAAAGATGATATTTGTAACTCATGAGATCTTGCTTAGTATTAGGGTAGTTAGAGGAAACACATACATGTATGTATATGTGTGTATACATACATATGCATATGTGCATATATGCACATGTGTATGTAGACAGAGACAGACACACAGATAGATAGATAGATAGACAGACAGACAGACAGACAGACAGACAAATAGATAGATAGATAGATAGATAGATAGATAGATAGATAGATAGATAGATAGATAGATGGATGGATAGATGAATGGATGGATGGATCACATAGGATGAGCTGAATATGACAGCATGCTATGTAAAAAGTAAAATTAAGGCGTGAGAGAGGAGTATACTGGGAGAAGAAGAAAGGGAGGGATAGAATGAGGGAAATTATTTCACATAAAAGAGACAATAAAGAGGTGAGAGTGAATAAGTGAACCTTACTCACATCAGATTTGGTTTAATGAGGGAAAAATATACACATTCAATTGGGTATTTTACCCTATGGGACAGTAAGAGGGAAAGGGATGGGAGGGGTAATAGAAGAGAGGGCAGATTACTGAAAGGGGTAGTCAGATGCAAATACTTTTGAAAAAGGACAGGGCCAAAGTTGAAAAGAGATTAAGAGGGGGCAGACTAGAATGGAGGGAAACATAATTAGTCTTTCAAAACATGATTATTATGGATGTGTTTTACATAATGCCACATGTGTAACCTATATTGAATTATTTGCCTTCTCAATGAGGGTGGGTGGGGAGGGAAGAAGGAAGAGAATTTACAACTCAAAGTTTTAAAAGCAAATATTAAAAATTATTTTTACATGCAACTGGGAAAGAAGATGTATAGACAATGGGGCAATATAGGGAAGAAATCTATCTTACCCCACAAGAAAGTAAGGGGGATGGACATAAGAGAGGGAGGGAAGACTAGGGCAAGTGGTAATAAGAATGTGTGCCATTTCTGGGTGGGAGGGAGGGGAGAGATAGGGAGAAAATTTGGAACTCAAAATATTGTGGAAATGAATGCTGAAAAGTAAAAATAAATCAATGAATAAAAAATATGGAACCCCACCAGAGGATAGGTTGAGCAAAGTATCAATTTCATGCAGTTTATGTATGACAGAAGGAATCCTATGATGGTAGCAATCAAAGCATTGGCTTTGAATAGTAAAGGAAATTGCTGGCATAGAGTCCACAGCAGGAATAATCTGAGACAAAGCTATATGGCTATTGGTGTTGAATTTTAAACTGAAACTCTAAGGACTTAGGTTAAAGAGCCATTTAGTACTTGAATAAAACATACAACATGGTGTAGAAGAAAGAGCTAACAAGTTCAGACACCTACTAACTCTATGACAATTGTCCAGTCAATCAGTCTCTGCTATAGTTTCCTCAATTTAAAATGCAGATAATTATAGTGCCTATGTCAAGGGTTATTGTGAGGAGTATTAATATTTAGGAGATTGTTTTGTACATAGTAGGTGCTTAATAAATACTTATAACTTTTTTCCTCCCTGCTTCATGGCTTTGACATTTATCAGTTCAGCAATTTAAGGAAAATAGCTTCATTACATGGTTTTTTTTTATTTATTTTCACACAATTTTGGGTTACAAATTTTCTCCCCTTTTATCCCCTCCCCGCCCCCAAACTGGAGCTTTCTAATTGCCCCTGTGACCTATCTGCTCTCTCCTCTATCCTCCCTCCCTGCCCTTGTCTCCGTCTTCTCTTTTGTACTGTAGGATCAGATAGCTTTCTTGACCCCTTAACCTGTATTTCTTGTTACCCAGTGGTAAGAACATTACATTTGGTCCTAACACTTTGAGTTCCAACTTCCTTAGCTCCCTCCCTCTCCACCCCTTCCCCTTGAAAGACAGGCAATTCAATATAGGCCATATCTGTTTAGTTTTGCAAATGATTTCCATACTAGTTGTGTTGCATAGGACTAACTATATTTCCCTCCATCCTATCCTGTCCCCCTTTACTTCTATTTTCTTATGGTCCTTTCCCTCCTCATGAGTGTCGACCTCGTATTGCATTCTCCTCCCCATGCCCTCCCCTCCATCCTCCCCCCCACCCTGCTTGTGCCCCTGTCCCCCACTCTCCTGTATTATGAGATAGGTTTTCCTATCAAAATGAGTGTGCATTATATTCTTTCCTTTAGTGGAATGTGATGAGAGTAGACCTCATGTTTTTCTCTTGCCTCCCCTCTTTATCCCACCACTAATAAGTCTTTTGCTTGCCTCTTTCATGAGAGATAATTTGCCCCATATAACTTCTCCCTTTCTCCTCCCAATATTTCTCTCTCACTGCTTGATTTCATTTTTTTTTAAGATATGATCCCATCCTCTTCAATTCACTCTGTGCACTCTGTCTCTATGTATGTGTGCGTGTGTGCATGTGTGTGTGTGTGTACTCCCACCCAGTGCCCAGATATTGAAATGTTTCAAGAGTTATAAATATTGTCTTTCCACGTAGTAATGTAAACAGTTCAAGTTTAGTAAGTCCCTTATGACTTCTCTTTGCTGTTCGGCTTTTCATGGTTCTCTTCATTCTTGTGTTAGAAAGTCAAATTTTCTTTCCAGCTCTGTTCTTTTCATCAGGAAAATTTGAAAGTCTTCTATTTCATTGAAAGACCATTTTTTCTCCTGAAGTATTATACTCAGTTTTGCTGGGTAGGTGATTCTTGGCTTCAGTCCTAGTTCCTTTGACTTCTGGAATATCCTATTCCATTCCCTTCTATCCCTCAATGTAGAGGGTGCCAGATCTTGTGCTATCCTGATTGTATTTCCACAATACTTGAATTGTTTCTTTCTAGCTGCTTGCAATATTTTCTCTTTCACCTGGGAATTCTGGAATTTGGCCACAATGCTCCTAGGAGTTTCTCTTTTTGGATCTCTTTCATGCGGTGTTCTGTGGATTCCTTGAATATATATTTTGCCTTCTGGTTCTAGAATCTCAGGGCAGTTTTCCTTGATAATTTCATGGAAGATGATGTCTAGGCTCTTCTTTTGATCATGGTTTTCAGGTAGTCCCAGAATTTTTACATTGTCTCTCCTGATTCTATTTTCCAGGTCAGTTGTTTTTCCAATAAGATATTTCACATTATCTTCCATTTTTCGAATCTGCACGGTATGTTCTGAGATATCTGTCTTTCTCGAAAAGTCCTTAGTGTTCATCCATATCAGTCCAGTTTTGAAAGATCTATTTTCTTCAGTGAGCTTTTGAATCTCCTTTTCCATTTGGTTAATTCTGCTTTTGAAAGCATTCTTCTCCTCATTGGCCCCTTGCACCTCCCTTGCCAGCTGAGTTAGGCTAGATCTCAAGGTGCCAATTTCTTCAAGATTTTTTTTTTGTTCATTGTTGGTGGAGCTGCGAGTGCATCCAACCATTCTGGAGAGCAATTTGGAACTATGCCCAAAGGGCTACAAAAATGTGCATACCCTTTGACCCAGCAATATTGCTACTAGGACTATATCCCCAAGAGATCATAAAAATGGGAAAGGGTCCCACATGTACAAAAATATTTATAGCAGCACTCTATGTAGTTGCCAAAAACTGGAAGTCAAGGGGATGTCCATCAATTGGGGAATGGCTGAATAAATTATGGTATATGAATGTAATGGAGTACTATTGTGCCATAAGAAATGATGAACAAGAAGACTTCAGAGAGGCCTGGAAGGACTTATATGACCTGATGCTGAGTGAAAGGAGCAGAACCAGGAGAACTTTATGCACAGCAACAACCACAGTGTGTGAGAGTTTTTTCTGGTAGACTTAGATTTTTGTAATAACACAAGAACTTCTTACCAAAAAAAAAAAAAAAAATCCCAATGGAGGATCTCAAGGCAAAATGCCTGCCACACTCAGAGAGAGAAATATGGAAGTCACTCACATATTGTAGCAGATCATGTTTGTGTATGTGTATGTGTTTGTGTATCATGTTCTGATTTGTTATACGATTTCTTTCATTTATCTTAGTCTGACTACATAGCATGACTATAGTGAAAATATACTCAATAGGAAAGTATATGTAGAATCTATACAGAATTGTATGCAGTTGTGGGGAGGGAGGGGGGGAGTGGGGGGTAGGTGGGGGGGATAAAATCACAATTGTATGGCAGTGATTGTTAAACATTACAAAATAAAAAAAAACAAATAAAAAAAATAAAATTAAATTAAAAAAAATTAAAAAAAATAAAAAAAAAAGAATAAAAAAAAAAGATTTTTTTTTGGTTCTCCTTTAGCAGGGAGCTGATCTGCTTTTCATGCTTCTCCCTCATCCCTCTCATTTCCCTTCCCAGTCTTTCCTCCACCTCTCTAACTTGATTTTCAAAATTCCTCTTGAGCTCTTCCATGGCCCGAGCCCGTTGGGTGGGCTGGGACACAGAATCCTTGATTTCTGTGTCTTTGCCTGATGGCAAGCATTGTTCCTCCCCATCAGAAAGGAAGGGAGGAAGTGTCTTTTCTCTGGTAAAGTACCCTTCAATAGTTTTATTTCTTTTCCCTTTTCTTGGCATTTTCTCCAACCAGTGGGCTGACCTCTGAATGTTCTCCTCACACCCACCTCGCCTCCTGGTCCTCCCAGCCAGCCTTTGGGGACTGAGATTCAAGTGCTGCTTCCCGCCTTAGGATTTTTGGCGGGGGCAGGGCTGCTATTTAGTGTGAGAATTAAGTTCAGGTGGTCAGGTCGGGGCAGGGCCGCCTCTGAGGCCCAGTTCCCTCAGGGGGTTTATGCACACACCTTCCACAATGGATCCAGGCTCCTGCCCGTTTGGGGAGCCCCCGTCCGCAGCCGCCTCTCAGCCCCCACCTCCCGGGGGGGCCCGAGCCATGGGGGCACTCCACTCCCCTCTCAACCCGCCAAAGAGACTCTCTCACCCACCCCCGTCAGTCACCTGTTGGTGGAGGGGCCCGTGCCGCCGCTGAAGATCCTGCCTCCGGAGCCCTCTCAGATCTGTGCCTCTCGGAGCCATGGCTGCCACCGCAGGTCCGGGCTGGGCTCCGCGTCTGTAGCGCGAAGGACCTTTTGCGAGAGGTTTGCAGGTCCCTCTGTGGGTGGGGGGATCCGCGTGGCCGCTGGAGATCCCGTCCCCGTAGCTTTCTCGGATCTCCTCCCCTCAGTGTTGTGGCTGTGGCAGGGCCGCACTCCGCTCCCCGTCCCGGCGCCCAGTCTGCGGCGCGAAGGACCCCCTGCGAGAGGTCTGCAGATCTCTCCGGAGCAGAAATCTCCCTCGCTCCAATACTCCGTGGTCTCTGGGTGCAGAATTCGCCCTGGCTTGGTCCCCTCTAGCCATTCTGTGATTTGTGGGTTCGGAGCTATGTGTATGTGCGTCTTTCTACTTCGCCATCTTGGCTCCGCCCCTGCTTCATTACATCTTGCTGTGATTTCTAAAGCTGGAATAGGTCTGTGTTTATCACCAAAGCAAATTTCACTAAACTTTTATTTGAGATTTTCTTTTCTAACAGGTCACAATTGATAGGAGGAAATCTAATTTTAAACAAACTATGTGGTTTGCACTTCATGGCAAATTGTGCACTTGCAAATATTTTGTTTGCATATAGCTCTTTCCCCTTTAAAGAAATGATTTCCCTCTACTTTGCAGAATTCATTCAACAAAGGGGAGATTTTACTTCTTTTGGCCATATTTATTAAATGTGTCTTTTTTGGAGGACAGTCGGGCTTTTCTAATGTATAGTATCATTGAGTCTTTATGGGTTTGGTTTTCCACATAATTTCCTTTCCACATCGCTTCTCTTAAGTCCTAATAAAATTTCATCTTTTATGCAAAATCTTTCCCAATCCCTCTTGATTTTAGCTGCTTTCTTCTGTTATTTCCTAATTTTCCTCTATATAATTTCTGTGTGCATATGTGTATGTATACTTACACACACATACACATACATATATACACATACATATACATATGTGTAGGTACGTATATATATGCAAATGTATTTGCATATATATATATATATATACATATATTTGTTCGCATGTTTACTCCCCTATTCGATTTGGAGTTCCTTCATGGCTGGAGTCATCTTTTTGTATCCCCAGTGCTTAGCACAGATCCTGGCACAGAGAAGGTTCTTGGTAAATACTTATTGACTATTTCATCGATAAAGTCCTTGTCAATGTCAGTATGGAGAAGAACAAACTGCACTGTGCCTTCTGGTATCATCAAAGAGTTGACTGCATAGTTCTAATTCTCTGCCACTGTTTTCAGCATACTCTTTTTGTGTTCAAGTCCAGCTTTTCTAGGATGTCTTCTTTAGCTATGTAGCCGTTGTATATCTAATCTCCTTGGAGTTGGAGGCATGGGTCATTTCGTACTGAGTGACACTTCCAATTTAATCCAACAAATATTTATTGTGTGTCGATTGCATGGAAGGATGGTATTCAGCTCTGGGGATACAAAGATATAAAGGGAAAATAAGAGCCCTCATCCCCAAAAAATTTATGTTCTACAGGAAGCTCACATTTGATTTTCCTCAAAGCTACACGATTTAGGAAAATATTTGTTAAGTAATACACATTCTATCTGCCAAATATCTGCCAGCATCTGAAACTGCTAAGAAATGGTCCTCTGACCTTGGTGAATAAATTCATAAGAATACACATTGACATACACACACATATACATATATATGCCTACACATGTATACAGATATATATGTATCTGCATGTGTGTATATGTATAAATGTGTGTATAAATATATACACACATATATTTGTGTGTGTGTGCATGTGGAGGGAGGGAGGGAGGGAGAGAGAGAGAGAGAGAGAGAGAGAGAGAGAGAGAGAGAGAGAGAGAGAGAGAGAGAGAGAGAGACAAGAAAGGGACAGAGACAGAGAGAGACTAGGGGGAGGGAGATTGAGAGAGAGAGGACATCACTGTAGTTCAACACTCTCATTTTATAGGTGAGAAAACTGCAGACTAGATTGAACCAGCCTGCCGAAGATCACATAGCTGTCAACTGACAGAGCCAGTATATGAACCTAGATCTTACAAGTCCAAAGCCATTACTGAATCTATTATGCCATGTCACTTCAGAAAAAAAGAGAATAATGAGGAATAATTTGTTGAGGCAGCCAGGGAGAACAGGATTTAGATCACCAGGAAAGAAGGTAGAAAGATTAAAGTTCAAATCTCGTTTCAAATTTTTCTCTGTGTAGTCCAAAGCCATTATTTTGCATTTCTCAGCATCTGTTCCCTGATCTGCAAAGTGGTGGTGGTAGAGGGTAATAGCTTGATGGTCTCTAAGGTCCCTTCTAGCTCAAAGTTCATGATCTTGTGAGTTTATCAGCTTGTTTAAGAATACATCATGGCATGGTGCAAATAAATGGCTAGGGAATTAGGTGGAATAGGGTCAAATCCCATTTATGACAGGACTTGCCTGACCTTGAGAAAGTTATTTAAGTTCCTGGGCTTAAATTTTCTCACCTGTAAAATGAAGAGGTGAGATTAAATGTCTTCCATGTTACCTATCATTTTGAGAGTTATTACCATACAACCGAACCCCACCCTTATTTAGAACCATAAGCATACTTAGGGCGGAGGCTGAATATCAAGTGATCATCACCATTCATTGGTTCCACCCTTTCCATGTAGGTTTATAGAATGTATACCTTCATATTTAATTCACTCAGTCAGTGAATCAGTTAGACAACAAGCATTTCCTAAACATTAGACAAAGTGTCAGGCATACAGTGAATGCTGAAGAAAAGAAAATCAACGTTCTTTGACCCTGCTCACTTTATTAAGCTCCAAGGGTCTCTGTATATGACCAAAATGTGGAAATTTCATTTAATGATGGGGAGAAAGAAAGGAAGAAGAAAAGAGAGAAGGAAAGAGAGCAAGAAAGCAAGAAGGAAGGAAGGAAGGAAGGAAGGAAGGAAGGAAGGAAGGAAGGAAGGAAGGAAGGAAGGAAGGAAGGAAGGAAGGAAGGAAAATTACCCTTGTTGGAGAAACTTTAAAAAATATTACCTCCTCTACTCAGTATATGTGACTATTTTACATGTTTCTCCTTTAAAAGGAGTCCTTATTTACATAAATATACAGTTTTTGGTTATGAACTCAAGCCTTTTTATTTATTTTTCTTTATGCTTCATTGGACCTGATAACATCTTTTTGCCCTTAGTGCAAAAGCCTTGATGGACAAAGAATTCAACAGGTGCATTAGTACTGGAGCAATGTCAGCTCACTAATGAGAAATCAACGATTTGAGAAGGGATGTCATCTTTCTGAGCATGATTGAAAGCCCTCCCCACCCCGTTTTCCATGGAGGATGTCTTATTTCCCTGTCACTTTCCCTGGGTAACATTAGTCACACACTGCTTGATGCACCATATTCATCAAACAGAACATTTTCATCAATTATATGGCAGTTTATGTTGTCCAAACTTGTCATGAGCTCCACTGACTTTCCGGCTTCTTGCCATGAATTAAGGAAACGGCTTCAATCCCTGTTGCGTCTGGGTTTGGCAACAAGAAGGCAGAAGGTCCTCTTAGCTGATTTGGATGGTGGGATAGCTCCTACTTCTAGAATGGTCATGGCTGCCCAAATAAGTACATTTGGAATTACAGAGAGGCTCCAGAGGGGAACATAAACTGTAACATGCATGAATATTCTTCCTAACTTTCACTAATGCTCTTTATGGGTGGAAATTACTGCTACACATATTATTGGATTAAATTTGAACAAAATAATGATCTAACTGGGGGAATGCCATCTGTTTTACCTTACTACATTCCTATGTTGTTGTTTTTAATGTTTGTAATAGTTGTCTGTAAGGTAAGTAGTAAAAGTTTTATTATGCCCATTTTACAGAAAGAAAAACAAAGTGAATGTTCAAATGATTTGTCTTGTCACCTAGAAGAAAAATGTCAGAACTTCCTACTCGTGACCCCCAAATCCTCTGTTTTTTATTATTGTTCATTTGTGCCTGATTCTTTGTGATCCAGTTGGAGGTTTTCTTGGCAAGGATACCTGGATGCTTGTCATTTTCTTCTCCAGTCCATTTTACAGATGAGGGAACTGAAGCAAACAAGGTTAAAGTAAGTTGCCCAAAACCTCACTGCTAGTAAGTGACTGAGGTCAGATTTGAACTCAGATCTTCCTGATAACAGATCCAGCACTTTATTCACTCTGCCACCTGGTTGTTCACATTCTTTCTCCTATATCCCAATCAATAATGATACCTGTAAAGAACTTGAACATTTTTAAATTTTGTTTTATTCAATTGAAATATTTGATTATTTGCTGAGATTGGAGAAAGAATGAAAAACAAAGCTTCTCAAAAACATTTTGCTTCTGAACTAATCACAACTCATAAAAAAAAAAAACCCATAAATTTCCTGCAGCAAATACATGAGCTCATGTTAAATGACTATATCATCTGGATTATTTTTTTCTATTTAGATAGAAATAAGTAAGTACTTGTTTCACTAGATACAACCTAAGTGCCTTGAGGTTTGGGACTGAGTCATCTTTGCCTTTATATCTCTAGTGCCTGAAATGTCATGTGGTAGGTGCTTAATAATTGGTTTTAATTGATTGATTTGGACCAGACACAGAAAAGGTATGGTATTATTACCTGGTTAGTCATTCAGTGAGTCAGTGAGTCAGTCAACAAATATTTATTAGTCTCTATGTTCACAGCACTGTTCTGAATACTAGGGATAGAAAAAAATAGAAAAAAATCCTCATGCATCTCACATTGCAATGGTAGAGACAACATATAAATGTGTGACTCTGTATGTGTGTGTGTGTGTGTGTGTGTGTGTGTATGATGTATGTAGAGCTGCTGAAAAGAAAGTAAGCTGGGTTTTTAGAAAGATAATTCAACATCTTTAAGCCTGAAAGGGCACATAATTTTTAAATCAGAGTTTCCTTATCTATGGTTCAGGTAATTTGTTTTAATTTTATATTTTCATACCTGAATTTAAGTAGTTTATTTTCCCTTCATACACACACATACACATATACATACTCATATATATGTAACATATATAATGTGTGCATATGTATATATGCATGTGTATATGTATGCATATGTATTTTGAAATGTATAATTTTATTTCAAGATAATTGGTTTCCTTTGTAAACCTATGTATTTCAATTTATCATTTAATAAAAATTATTCTGGGAAGGGTTCATAGGTTTCATTAGTGTTTCACAGAGGTCTATGACACAAAGAAGGTTAAAAACTTAAGATGAAATGTATTAGTGTGATTTGTCCTATTGTAGATTAACTTTATTACCTTCCCTAAGAAGTGGCACAGTAGCTCGTTTCATATTCATAATTGTGGTGGTGGTGGTGGTGGGTGTTTGAATGTGTATGTATATATGCATACTCTTACATGTGTTACAGAGACTTTTCTCTTCTTTTACCTTGGATCACTGCTTTCCAGGAAAAAAAAAGGAAGGAAGGAAGGAAGGAAGGAAGGAAGGAAGGAAGGAAGGAAGGAAGGAAGGAAGGAAGGAAAGAAGGAAGGAAGGAAGGAAGAGAAGTGAGTTAATGAAATACATATATCTATGTGCATATATGTACAGTATATATTTATGTATATCTATATGTACATATACACATATTTGCATATGTGCGTTTCTATTGCACAGAGTGTAACACAAAGTTTTATGGAAAGTTCATTGAATTAATACATTAAAACACATGGTTTGGACAGACACTGGAATGAACAATGACTTTGGCCCAGAAATGAAAATGCATAGAATACAGAGAACAGGCTGAATTGTTTTTGTGAAATGACACGTCTTTAGAAGATCCACAGCTGCTTTCCAATCTTTTTAACACTAATATATTTTGCAAATATACAGGATTTGAAAGATTTGAACATGATTCTATTCAAACAATTTTTTTCTTTGTTTCAAAGCAGATATGTGGTAGACTTTCATTATTGTCTTTTCAGTTTTGTGTTTTTGTCCTTAGGGAGCTTAGTAAAATATATTTCACATGGTAGGTAATGAACAAAAATCTTATTGATGGGTTGCTTGATTAATTGGATAAATAAATCATATTAGGCAGTAACGTGGAATATGAATACAAATGTATGTGTACCTATTATGTAGACATATATTCATTCATATATGGATTACTAAACATATGAGCATTCATTATATCATACATATATGTGAATATATGTACATATATTATGTGCATATACATACCGATATATACATATATTAAGTATCATTATTGGTTTTTATTGTTCAATTGTTTTCAGCCATATTTGATTCTTTGTGATTCCATTTGAGGTTTTCAAGGCAAAAATATTAGCATGGTTTGCCATTTGTTTCTCCAATTTGTTTTGCAGATAAGGAAACCAAAACAAACAGGGTTAAGTGACTTGCCCAGGGTCATATCACTAATAAGTGTTTAAGGCCAGACTTGAACTCAGGAAAATGAGTCTTCCTGACAACAGGTATGATATTGTACTCACTGTTTCACCTATCTTCCCCATTGTAGCACCATTGTAGGGACTACGGTGAATTAATAGATCCATGGAATTCATAGAATCATATATATAGAAGAGAAATAGACTTTAGGAGTCATCTAATCCAAACTGTGCATTTTTTATGAGATGAGGAAAATGAGACCCAGACAGCTTAAATGATTTCCCCCATATTAACCAGGTTGTAAGTGGAAACGCCGGAATTTGCAACTTAAAAGCCATTTCAAATCCTGCAATTTTTCTGCTGGATAATACTTAAGGAATTACATTATTTCAAATAAAACTATTCCCTTTGACATTTCATTTTTATACTTAGGTAATTAAAGACTACTTTTTCTACAATTTTTTATATTTTTTGAGAGATTAATTGTCATATATATTGTTGTTACCACAACATTCTGCCTGCAGGTGAAGTAAATAGAATCTTCCAAAAAGGGAGTAAAATGCATATGTTTGTAAAAAAAGATGAGAACATATTTCCTTTTGTCTTGGTATCAACAATCTATTGAAGAGTAGGAAGAAGTAAACTTTTTTCTAAATAAACGTTTAATTTATAAAATGTTTTCTCCAGGAGGCTACTTAACAATCTTGGAAAGATGAAAATTTTTTTTTAAATAGGTCTATGATAATAATCAATATTCACAAGCCTTGAATAAAAAGTTGTTACAAGGGAAAGGGAAGAAAGCAAGTAGTTGAGAGCTAGTATTACAGAGCAAGGTAACTAAGATAGGATGAGCACAGGATGGCCCATTGACATCCCCATGAACACACATAGTCTCCTCTTGAAAGTGAGCTAAACCCATTAGATTCTAGGAGTATGATGGGAAATTTCAGTTTTACAAAATTGATCCTCTGAACTCTTTGTAATTCACTCTCCAATCCCAATGAATTAGGAATACAACTAGGAAATTTTAAAATGTAAGGAAATAAAATTAACAAAATCTTTGATTTCTAAAAGTTTTGCTATAGTTTGTTCAAAAGATATGAGTCATGTACATCACACACACATGCACGCACTTACAAACAGACAAATAAATATACAAACAAATCAGTAACTTTCTAGAACCATTTTCTCTTGACTGTTTTTTCCATATACTATTCAAGTAGATGAACTCAGCTTCAGTACCTGCATCTTTGGGCAAGTCACTTCAGCAGTTTGTGTCTCAGTTTCTTCTTTCATAAAGTGAGAGTGTGAGATCAATGACCTTTCTCATCTTGCCAACTTTTCAATTCATGATACTACAATCATATATTTTAAACATGCTCACTTGTATTCATTTTCTCTGTCCCTTTAGAATGTCATCCTGGAGGGCACAGACTCCTTCATTTGATTGCTTGTAAACCCACTGACTCAAATAGTAAATGCCTCCATGGTTGACCTTTAACAATTTTTATCGATTGATTGATTATTGCCTCTGTCTCCTGTGTCCTGCTTCCTTTTACTGTATCTTATATCTTTATCAATTTACTCTTTCATTAAAGGGAACACAGAGGAAATTTTTATTTTGCCTAGCCTAAGGTAGCAGCAAGAAAGATTGAATGGAAATGATTCTGAATTGTCTGGAGAGACATTATTTTTGATAAAGTTGGATAGTTTAATTTGAGCAAATGCACTTTAGGTCAGTTAGTCACCAAATATTTGTTTGTACCTTCTATGCATGAGTCGGTGTGCTAAGGTCTGGAGATACAAATAAAAGTGTGGGGGGAAAATCACAGAACAAAACCAAAATGATTGCCTTGCCCCAGTACCCAAAGAGTTGTAAAAGGATATTCGGAGATTTCTCCCAGGCCTGCATAGTAATAACACCTCACATTTTCATAAAACTTTAAGCTTTTCAAGGACCATTCCCCCCAACAATCCTATGAGAAAGAACAGAAGTTTATCAAGGGAAAAAGTTTTATTTTCAGCTTTATATCTTTAGTATCTAACACATTTCTTGCTGTGTGGTAGTTACTTATCATAGCTTATTTTTTGATTGAGGTAGAAAATGAAAGTATTTATATTATCTATTTTAAAGATGAAAAAATAAAGGGTCAAAATCCTAATGAATGTCAATCACAATTCAGAGACAAATTTTCATATCCTACTGTGATTTGGATACCTACCAGATGAAATTATTAAAGTAAGGATATGAGGTCAGTGAAGAAAAACCTACCCTATATGAAAGGAACCACGATCCATCCTCCTTAAAATATTATTTACTCTAAGGTCCTTCTAGCCCAAAGGTTCTAGAATACTATCTTCTAAATAGTCTTTGGTAACCCCCAACTAATTTTTTCATACACAATGTTATAGCTTTCTATCACTTAAAAAGAATTGAGTTTCAAGGCAAATGCTAGAGGGGCATTTATTCCTTTTTCCATCTCTTAACTCTCCCCCTGTAAAAGAAAACACCCTAACATATGGAATAGGGGCTACTGTAAAGGTTATTTGGTCTTCTTTTCTAAAAGGAAAGGCAAATTTTGAGGGGTCAACAATCGCTATAGTCAAGCACATGTATCATTCACTTAGTTCAGGACAGAAAGTCAGCACCCTGAACTTCAGGGAGAATATAGAGAAATAGAGATCAACAGACAATGCTTCCAGCTGCCTGACCAAAAGCAATACATACATCACAGAAAGGTCCCACTGTCTGACCATACATGCATAGCTACCAAAGAAAGAAGCACCAAAATCTGTGATTTCAAAGCTGGAAGCTGCTTAGCAGCTTCCCAGAGTCTCCTATTGCACATGAACCTTCTTCCAAAAACTAAGCCCCCCCCAAAAAAACTCACCTCAGAGTATTTATAATCTTTTCAGAGCCAGAGGGCATCACAACCCTTGAGAACCAGTGCCGTATTAGCAAAAGGTGTGGGCCTTTCTACAAATCTTCCCTAATAAAACTCCCCCTAAATGGGCAGACCCCTTAATAGGAGGGGGGGAAAGATCTTCATTCTCATTAGCATTACATAGCACCCTCCCACCATCCAAAGCAACTAGAATTAAATTTCAGCAGTCATGATTCATTAGAATGACACAACAATTAGACATTTTCAAAGACTACTTAATGAACGAAAAAGTAAAGGAATGAAGAAAGAATGACACAAATATGTATTTATAGATACACACACATTCATGCATAATGAAGAGAACTTGGAAGAAAGTTATCATTTATATAGCTCCTACTATCTTCCAGGCACTGTGCAAATATAATTTCTTTTGATATAATCATTCAACAAAAATACTTGTGTCAACTTGGGAAAATCGGTTTCAGATCCAGAAAGGACAGGGAAAGTCATGTAATCTGGCCCTTCATGTTTAGATGGGGAAACTAAGATAAATAGCAGAGTCACTTATAACATGATTTATACATCCTCTTGATCTTAAATTATGAATTTGAGTATTTTCCTTCTTTCTACCTGATTGTTGTCAGCTTAGCATCTTTCCCCACCCCATGTCTAAACACAATCTATTTCACAGTTTCTGACCACCCCCCCATTTCTTTCAACTCATTCTGTTACTAAGAGTAAGGTTTTCAAATATCACTACATTTATCACTTCATGCTAGTCTCTTTACTAACCATCCTCAAGCCCTTAAGTTCTTATGATAGGAGTCATCTCTCTTCCCCTTGTCTCAGAATCTCTTCATCAGCTTCCAACATTTTCATCATTGCTTTCATTCTAAGCTCTGAACTGATGTTCATAGAAGAAAAGTGTGCTCATGCTATATCTGCACCAGATGTTCCTAATTGTTGAGGGGGTAGAGCCAAGATGGCAGAGTAAAAGCAGGGACTTGCTTCAGCTGTCCTCCAAACCCCTCCAAATTCCTGTAAAAATGGCTCTAAACAAATTCTAGAGCAGTGGAACCCACAAAATGACAGATTAAAACAAATTTCCAACCCAAGACAAACTGGAAGGTTAACAGCCAAAGACTATTGCATCAGTCTGAGAGGAGCTTAGTCCAACAAAAACAAACAAACAAACAAAAATGCCAGTACAGACCACGTCATAGCAAACCCAGAGCAGACCTCAAGGGACTGAATCAATGGGAGCTGTGGTGGTTTACTCACTTCTCAACCTGGAAACACCAAAGAAAACTTAGAAGCTCCATAGGAAAGGCCTCTTGGACCTGGGTGAGAGAGGAATGCTGTCTGACTCCAACCTTAGGATTGTGGTAGCAACTGTTTCTGGAGCTTTTGTCTAACAGAGAGTGGGGAAATCTGATGGCTGATCAAAGGGGATTTCAGGGATTTCCATGCTGACACTGAGGCAGGATTCTCTTGCTTTATCCATGCCTGAATCTGAGTGGCAGTGATGGGTGGTGGTCCTGGACTGAGAAGGAGCATTATTGTGGCAGAGCTTGTGGCAATTGTGGAAAGATAATCTTATTCAAAGTTGTGGTCACTCACAGACCAGAGAAAAGGCAAAGAGAGGAAGAAACACCTATCCTTTGATCATACCACCTTGGAAGAACTGAAAATTTACAGTCCATAGAAGTATCTCTTAAAATAGCTGCACAAAACCCCTGAAGCTTGGGACAGTACACACTCTACACTGGAAACAGAGCCCTATATAAACAATGAATTAAAAAGTCAAGTAATTGGCTGGGAAAATGAGCAAATTGTAGGGAAAAGAAAAAAATTCAGATTATAAGTTTACTTTGGTGACAAAGAAGATCAAAGCATACAACGAGAAGAAAAAAAACCCAAAGTTTCTACATCCAAAGCCTCCAAGAAAAAAAATGAATTGGTCTCAGGTATTGCAACAAGTTAAAAAGGATTTTGAAAATCAAGTAAGAGAAGTAGAGGAAAAGTTGGGAAGAGAGAAGAGAGTGATGCAAGAATATCATGAAAAACAAGTCAACAGATTTCCAAAGTAGACCCACAAAATAGTGAAGAAAATAACATCTCAAAAATGGACTATCCTGAATGGCTTTAAGAGGTGCAAAAATTCAATGAGGAGAAGAATGATTTAGAGAGCAGAATTGCCTAAATGGAAAAGGAAGTCCCAAAGCTCACTGAAGAAAATGATTCCTTAAAAATTACAATGGAACAAATGGAAGGAAATGATCCATGAAAAATCAGGAAATTGTAAAGCAAAACCAAAAGAATGGAAAAAAAAATTGAAAAGAAGATAATGTGAAAGATCTCAATGGAGAAACAACTGACCTGGA
Organism: Notamacropus eugenii; assembly: GCF_028372415.1. NCBI lineage: Eukaryota > Metazoa > Chordata > Mammalia > Diprotodontia > Macropodidae > Notamacropus > Notamacropus eugenii. The sequence continues at coordinate 12,971,552 of NC_092877.1, forward strand.
CAAAAGATTCAGGAGCAATAATTTAAAAATTATTGGACTACCTGAAAGCTATGATCAAAACAGAGCCTACACAGCATCATTCAGGAAATTATCAAGGGAAACTGCCCCAATATCTAGAATCAGAGGGCAAAATACAAATTGAAAGAATCAACCAGTGATTTCCTGAAAGAGATCCCAAAAGAAAAACATCCAGGAATATTGTTGCTAAATTTTAGAGGTCCCAGGTCAAGGAGAAAATATTGCAAGCAGCCAGAAAAAAGCAGTTCAGGTAATATGGAAACACAATCAGGATAATATAAGATATAGCAGTTTCTATATAAAGGAATTGGAGGTCATGGAATATGATATTCCAGAGGTCAAAGGGATTAGGATTCAACAAGAATCAACTACCCAGCAAACAGAGTGCAGTCCCTCAGAGGAAGAAAAGATATTCAATGAAATAGAGGACTTTCAAGCATTCTTGATGACAAGACTAGAGGTGAATAGAAAATTTGACTTTCAAATACAATATTCAAAGGAAGCATGAAATGGTAAATAGGAAAGAGAAAACATAAGGAAATTAATAAGATGAATTATTTACATTCTTACATAGAAAGATGATATTTGTAATTCATGAAACCTTTCTCAACATTAGGGTAGTTAGAGGATACATATATTACATATACAGATGCATACATATATGCACGAATATAATATACACACATATATAAATATAGTACACATACATATATATCTATATTTGTCTACATATCTATATATATGTATACATACAAATGCACATATCTTTCTTTATCTATATCTACACAAGAGAGAGAGAGAGAGAGAGAGAGAGAGAGAGAGAGAGAGAGAATGGTGAATTGCATAAGAAGGGACATCTAAAAATAAAATTTAAAGTTGAGAAAGGAATATACTGGGAAGAGAAAGGGAGAAGGAGAATGGGGTAAATTATCTCACATAAAAGAGGCAAGAAAAACCTTTTAGAGTGGAGATGAAGAGAGGGTAGGTGAAAGGGAATGAGTGAACCTTACTCTCATCAGCTTTGGCTTAGGGAGTTAATAACGTACATCTCAATTCAATGTGGAAATCTGTCTTGCCCTAGAGGAAAGTGTGGGGGAATGGATAAGAGAGGAGGGGATGATAGAAGGCAAGGCTGATTGTGGAAGGAGGTAATCAATAGCAAACACTTTGGAGAAGGGACAGGCTCAAAGGAGAAAATAGAATAAACAGGGTCCAGGATAGGTTGAGGGGAAATATAGTTAGTCATTCACAACCTGACTATTATGGAGGTGTTTTGCATGACTACACATGTATAATGTATATTGAATTGCCTGCATTCTCAATGAGGGTGGTTTGGGAGGGAGGGAGAAAATTTGGAACTCAAAATTTTAAAAGCAAATGTAAAAAATGGTTTTTACATACATCTTTTTATATGAGATATGTAGGAAATGGGGGTATAGAAATCTGTCTTGTCCTACAAGCAAATAGAAGGGGAGAGGTATGTAAGAAGTGTGGGGAGAGAATGGTCGCGACAGAAGGGAGGGCAGATTGGAGGAATGAGGTAATCAGAATGCATGCCATCTTACAGTGGGGGGAGGGAAGAGTTGGGGAGAAAATTTGAAACTCACTTCTTGATGAAGTGAATGTTAAAAACTAAAAATAAATTAATTAGCATAAAAAAGAGCTAATTGTTAAATTTTCCACATGGTCATTATACCTTGGAAATCAATGAACACTACAAATCAGTGCTTACTTTGTTAGAATTTTTGTCATCTAGACTTAAGAAAGTGATAGAAAAAGATGTTAATAATGCAAATTAAACTTTTAAAAGTATATTTCCTTTTGTAAACTTGAGAGCTATTTGTTAAATATTTACCACCATAAAGCTACTAGAGAAGTGCTTGAAGTGTTTCTGGAATTGAAGAACATTCTAAAGATTATGGTTCATCCACACATCATTTTGGAACTTAGATTCATCTCCATGCCTTGGTTTGGTTATAGTAGAATATTTAGTGGGAAAATGATATACAAGACTTGATTAGGTTAAGGCTCAACAAAGGAATATCTTTTTAAATGCCTGTATAGTGAGAGCAGTGGATGGAAAGATCATGTGTTCCATTGCTACACAAGCATCATTAACACATCTAGAGAACTGCCCCCCAAACTTTAGGCAAACTCCTTTTTGAGACGTTAGTCAAAAGTGTCAAAAGAATTGCACAGCATTGACAAATATAAATGGGTTTAAGACTTCCTTATTGAGAGAGTATATAATTCATTGAAAACATATATCCACTGAGACAAAGAAGCAACAGAATCCCATACTTGAATTTACCCAAGATAGTGAAAAGTTTCTTTCTATTGACTATGGTTTGTATTATGCCTAAAACATAATAGATGCTTAATAATTGTTAATTGATGCATATATCAAAGTGATCACTTGGTCTCAGTTTCCACCTCTGTAAAATGAGGAAAAAAATCAAATGAACTTTGAGGTCCCTTATGACTCTATATTTATAAGGCCATTGGTCAATGAAAATAAATAGGCTGAAATTTTGTGATACATTGTTGTGGAAAACTCTTGGTGTAGGTACACTGTCCTCAGATAAATTAGTGGCTAGGTTTGAGAAAATACACATCACAACATGAATACATGAAGAACCTTTGGATTTGTTAGCATAGAGATGCTCATTTTGTGGGAATCACCCCACCACCATGTAGTTTCACACTCATCTGTGACTTATTAATTAAGTTCTAGGGAATTACTGGAGGCCCATCGAGGTTGAATATGTTTCCCAGAGTCACATAGCTAATGTCAGAGATAAGACTTCTTGATCCCAAGGCTGGGATTTTATCCACTATTACATTCTGCCATTATAATAAATTACATGGAATTTTTGCTGTCAAAGAAAGTTCCTTTTACTGAAGAAAAATGTTTTTCTTCACAAAAGTGTTAGTGCTATCAATTTCTGCTGAATTCCCCAAAATTGGAGTGGTCAGATTTTCGGGAAAATTTTTGATATTTGACTTTACAGGAAGAAAAACCCTTGCCTTCTGCAAAAGTACAAAATTTGGCATACCTTTAAAAAAATGTGTGCTGATGCTTGTGGAAATAAAGAGGCTAAAGCAGTATCAGCCTGCACCTGGAATCCTGGAGCTAATGGCCTGTGTAATTTTCCCCTCCACAGGTCTGCCAGCATGACTAAATCCTTCCTCCTTGCCACATTCATGCTACTTAAGTACAGCATGATGCACAGCAAGGCATGGGGCTGGCTGTGCCAAAAAGCAGCCCCCAGGGACTAAGGGACTTGTACGTGGCCTGGACACAATTTTCACCATAAACCCAAAGAGCTGCGAGTGGAGCTGCCCATGTGGGCAATGTTCACTCACCATAAATATACCAAGCAGCATTCCAGGCCTAAGGAATTCTTGGGCTGGAATATTTCTATTTTGAAAAGCAGCATCACAGGAAACACAACAACAGCCTTAATGATGATACCAACAACAACAATCTTCACCATCAGATTTCACTTAGTCATTCAGATAGAGACAAGATGTTCTTCCTCTTCATCTCATCTCCTGGTTGGCTTCTCTGGCCACGTTCATGATTCAGCTCAAATGTTGCCTTGTGCAGGAAGCCTTTCCAGTGCTGGTTCTCAGCTCTCCCATTCTTAATACCTTCCCACTGGGACTACCTTCCCTCTGCTCTCCACATTGCTTGCATTAAAGTAGCTAGTCTTTTACATATTCTATCCTTTATTAGAGTTTAAACTTCTTGATAGAATCAATTCTAACCCTAACCCTAAAAGCACCATGCTTTTGACTGTTTTTGGTCTCCCCAGACTTTAAGTCAATGTCTAGCTCATGAAAAGTGCTTAACAAATGGCAGCTACGTGGTATAGTGTTGAGTCAGTAGGAACTAGTTCCATATGGCCTTAAGTACTTATTAGTTGTGTGACCCTGGGCAAGTCACTTAATCTCTGCTTACTTCAGCTTCCTTATCTGTAAAACAGGGATAATAATAGTGCCCACTTCCCAGGGTTGTTGTGAGGATCAAATGAGTTAAGCTTTACTTGTCATGCAATAATTGCTGTATATATTTGTTATTTTTGCTGAATGTTTTGCCAATTTATCCAATCACTCGTGTTCATTATCTGAATGCCAGATCACAATAACTGATTGTTGAATATCAATTTAAAGTTTTCATGATTAATTATAAGTGGTGTCCCTAATGGCTTAGTGCAGTTCTAAGATTTAATACCTTATAAAAGATTAGAGGAGTGCAATTTTTTTAAGAACTTAGATTCTTCAAATAAAGTAGAAATATGTTTCTGATACAATTATTTATGAACAGAGTGCCTGTTCTTTGGGAAAAAAAAAAGTCATACTAGAAGAGATAATGTTCAGAGTATTTTAAGCTTTAATAACTTTAAAGTGAACTAAGATATTTAGGATACCCTCTATATATTAAATTTTATTAATTCTCACCTCCTTAAGTAGTATTATTACTATTATTACCCTTTTCAGGTGAGGAAAGGCCTTAGAAAAGGTGAATGCCTTGCTTATGGTCTTAGTGCTACTGAGTGGGATGTATGAGGTGTTCAGGGAGGAGAGGCCCCTCTGGTGTGAAGGCTTGCTGAGCCCTTTCCAGGGGTGCCCATCCACCTTAGTGTCCATCTTCTCTCAATTCTCACCTGCTATCTTAGCAGATAGGCTAAACCAGGTTGAGGGTAACCAACAGGCTTCAAACTTTTGGTGAATTAAGGAGATGTCTGCCCCAAACAAATGAAGACTTTCCCCAGTGTAATGGGTTGATGAAACAAATTATTCCAACAGCCATGATTTGGAGAGCTTAGAGTTTAGTCAGGCATCAAAGATGCCAGGTCATGCATTGTATCCTGGGTCATTGTTAGTTATCGGGACTTTTACCTTGCCATTGGACTTTGATGACTCAGGAAGAGAGAGTGAGGCTGATGACCTTGTGTAACTGCCTCACTTAAATTCAATGCATGCACAAGTCAAGATATCACCCTATGATGTCATTGGTCCTTTCCATAAATGAAAGATGAAAAACAGTTCTACTCAACATTATTGAGTACTTGAACTCAAATTTTCTTGACTCAGACTCCAGCACTCTGTCCATCATGTCAAGCCACCAATATGATCAAACAGTGAAATGTGCCCCCATTGGTAAATATCAATGATATTCTCTCATTAAGTTATTCTATTCCTTTCTTATTATTATTGAGAACATTAAGATTATAATGATGCTATCTGAAGAGCATCATTATAAAAAAGGGTAGAGGTCATGGGATCATGTGCTTGAACAACAAATAGGTTAAATTACTCTTGCCCATTGCCACCGAGTTGCTGTCTGAGTTCTGTCTCTGAAATTTCCTTGTTAGAACTCACATAACCCAAAAGGCAAAGCAGTGTGTTTAGAAAGAAAAGTCCTGGATACAAAAGCATTGCTTGGCCTTACTTCCTCTGTGATTTTGTATAAGTTCACCAATTTCTCTGGGCTTCATTTCTGTTACCTGGATCATAAGGATATCCAACTCTGTCCTTTCTAAGGCACATCCATTTGAAATCCAATGGATATTATATCCCATACTTGTATGACTTGTTTTACTAAGTATACAATTGAGCTGTTCATATGTATGCAGTTGATTCAGAAATATGCCTACCTTATCAGATGAATCTTAAATTCTTCATAAAATCTTTCCCTTTCATCTTTACAGGTTCATAGGATTATAGATATAAAAACTAAAAGAGCCCTCAGAGATTATCAAGTTCACCCTGATTGCCCCTATTTTTAAGAAGAGTAACCAGGCCTCCAAGAAATTAAATGTCTTAGTTAGGATCACCAAGCCAACAAGTAGCAAGGTTAAATTCATTTTATCCAGACCACGAATACAGTATTTTTTTCTAGTCTGTCATTTTGCTGTTTATAGATATGATGGCATAAATCCCAGTTATATTTATGAAAGTCTACAGATATATGATCATTATCAGCTTTGCCAAACAAGATGGACTATCAAATGAATGTGTGTGTGTGTGTGTTTAACCAGCCCAAAAATCATTTATCTGAACCATGCCAGGAAAATTCATGAGATATTTACCTAGTTTTTTTTTTCCTTTCAATATATTAATATCAAAAATGCCAATGTGGATCAGGCTTGGTATTTCTACTGGTACATACATTGTATAAGTCATCTATACATCTTTGATTAGCCCCAGTTAAATTCATGTTTTTTTAGGAGGCATAAAGTAATGGGGTTATTATTAGCTTATGTCCTCTTTTCTCCAATTCCATGAAGAAGTGGATGACAGTGTGGGGGTAGCCAGTAGGAGAGACACAAAGCACTAAAGACAATTTTCTTTATAAGTCATTCACTGAAAATGGCAAAAAATACAAAGAGCAAAAAATCATAATGTAGAAGCTAATTGAATGTAATAAACCTCCATTTGAAGCTAGTCTAGACACAATGTACCATCCCACACAAGCTTTTACAATGAATTTCTAGACATAGTGCTTGATGGCCATAGCTTTCAAAAATCAACATCTGATAAGCACTTCTACGGAGGCTCAGGCAAGTAAGATTCAACATTCTTCTGTAATAGTATAACAAACAGCAACCAGACACTCAATTCAGCTGGGCATACACCTACACGATTAATACCTACATTGTACCAGGCAATGTACTAGGTATAAAAGAAAGAAAAAAAGCCCACAAAGATGAAACTGTCACTTTCATCAAAAACTTAAAACCATCTTTTGTAAAGCACCATGCTAGTTACTGCAAGAATTACAAAGTTTGGCTAAGATATAGTATCTACTCTGCAGGGACTATGTAGTCAAAAAGACCAGGGAAAGGTAGTGGACAACCAAGGCAGCTAGTTGGTTCAGTAGATAAAGCATAGGAGTATAGAGCCATAGAAGACCTGATTTCCAATATGATCTCAGACACCTCTCAGATGCATGGATCTGCACAAGTCATTTGGTTTTCCTTATCTTCTTCATGTGCGAAATGAGACTTCAATATTACCTACCTCCTAGGATTATTGAGAAGATAAACTGAGATGATATTTGCAAAGTGCTTTACATAGCTAAAACATACAATATAAATTCTATTGTGGTTGTTGTTACTAATTTGGGGCAGCTAGGTGATACAGCGGATAGAGTGCTGGACCTAAAGTCAAAAAGATTTATCTTTCTGAGTTCTAATCTAGCACCCATTTTCATAAAAACGTTTAAATATATATTTTTTAATTTCTGATATGGTAAACATTAATAGAAATGACCCATATGAACAAAAGTTTTTGGGGGTTTTCAAATAATTTTTAAGATGGTTACATGGCCCTTAGTCCAGAAAGTTTAAGTATCAAGGGATTAGGACTTCAGACTAAGAAGGGCAAATGTGTGGATTTAAAACAAGATTAATGTGGCTACTGAAATGCTCATGAAATTCTAACTGATATATTCAGTTGGCTAGAGAGCCGTATTAATATTTGCCATTTAAATGACTTTACTGCCGATCTATAGTTATGATTATGTATAGTTCTTATCAGAAGGATTCACAATGTTTCTAATTTGTGAAGACATTAGAAGTCTTGTTCATGAGTTATTTCTCACAGCCAACATGTTTTGTCTACACCTACTTCATACAGTACAAAATTGGGAGAGGACTGCTCTTAATTCCTCTGCCCTCACCCCATTAGGATAAGAGATCTTAGAGATAGAAAGGGCCCTTGAAGTATTCAGGTCCAGCCTCAATCCCATTTTATGTATGAGGGAAACTGAGGCTTGGGGGGATTACAAAAGCAATTATTAAGAGACATTCAAGATAATGATATTAAATCTCCTAATTTTATTAATTTTTTTCTTTATTCTGAATTTAACAAAATAAATATTTTTGTACAAAGTAGAATTAAAAAAAAAACCTTACTCAGGAAAATATAAATCTCTTCTATGTATAGTTTGTTTACTTTTAAATTTATAACAGATTATACATATAACTTTCAAAGCCATCCTTGTTTTCTTTCTGTTCTTTCTTGTATTTACTCCTATGTATACACACACACACACACACACACACACACACAGTTTTAATGAATCTTCCCCCCTCCTTTTCTTTCTCCCTGCCTTCCTTTTTCTTTTTTCTCTTTCATTATCTTTTTCTCACTTTCTTTTTCTCTTTCTCCTCTCTTTCAGAAAAAATAATAGAGATCATAATATTTCATATCAGCATCCGTCAATAGCTTCTAGCTCAACATAAAGTTTTCTCAGAAAAGGCTTGATGATTGGGTAGTTCTCTTCTAAGTGGTTCCTCTCTAATATTTTCCCAAAGCTTATCTGAGATATTCTGGATAGATCCAGAAATATGAAATACAAATACATATGAAAGTTAAAATTGAATTTGATGAAAATAGGAATTCTTCTGATGCCAATGTGAAAGAAAAGAATAGAAAGATTTCTTTTGAAAAGCTTTAAAAATAAATCTGGTACATAATCTATAAACATACATCCCCTTATGGGATCTACATTCAATAACTTTTCAGTTTGGTTAGTTCTGTCAGAGATTGTTTTATCAGAACACTCTTGAATCAAATTTAAAAAAGTACTTGAAAGAATAAAGTAAAAAAAAAAACTACTTGAAAGAATCAAGTTAAAAACTACTTGAAAGAGTAAAGTTAAAAAAACAACTACTTGAAATATTAAACAACTTTAGCAAAGTAAGAGTATATAAAATATATCCATATAAATCATGAGTTTTTCTATATATTACTAACAAAGACAAATAATCAAGAGATACAAAGAGAAATTCCATTTAAAGCTACTGTAGGCACTATGAAATATTTGGGAATCTACCTGCCAAACAAAATCCAGGAACTATATGAACACAATTACAAAACACTTTTTACAGAAATAAAGACAGATCTAAGTAATTAGGAAAACATCAATTGTTCATGGGTAGGCCGAGTTAATATAATAAAAATGATAATTCTACCAAAATTAATTTATTTATTCAGTGCCATGACAATCAAACTAACATAAAATATTTTACAGCACAAGAAATAATAATAATAAAAAAATCATCTAGAAGAACAAAAAGTTAAGAATAACAAGGGAATTAATGAAAAAAAAAAAATCTAGGGAAGGTGGCTTAGCCATACCAGATCTCAAATTGTATTATAAAGTAGCAATCATCAAAACTACTTGCTACTGATTAGGAAATAGAGTGGTGGATCAATGGAATAAGTTAGATACGCAAGAAACAATTGTCAATGAGTATAGTAATCTACTGATTGATAAATCAAAGGCTGTACCTTGTGGGATAAGAACTCACTGTTTCACCCAAGAAAAAAAAAAAAGTTGGGAAAACTGCAAAACAGTATGGCAGAAATGGGGCAAAAACCAACATATTGCACCATATACCACAATAAAGTACAAATGGTTACTTGGTTTAGATACAAAATCTAGCACTATAAGCAAACTGGGAGAGCAAGGAATAGTTTACCTCTCAGGTTTATGGAGAATGGGAGAATTTGTGACCAAACAAGTGATGGAGAACATTGTGAAATGCAAAACGGATAATCTTTATTACATTCAATTAGAAAGGTTTTTGTACAAAGACAATGCAACCAAATTTAGGAGGGAAGTAGAAAACTGGAAAAGAATTTTCACGACCAGGATCTCTGATAAAAACCTCATTTCTAAAATATATATAGAACTGAGCGAAATTTACAATAATCTAAGTCATTCCCCAATTCATAAATGGTCAAATGATATGGACAGGCTGTTTTCAGATGAAGACTATCTATAGGCATATGAAAAAAATGCTCTAAATCAATACGGATTAGAGAGATACAAATTAAAAGAACTCTGAGGTACCACATCACACCTATCAGATTGGCTAACATGACGAAAGAGGAAAATGATAAATTCTGGAGAAGATGTGGAAAAGTTGGAATACTAATGCATTGCTGGTGGAGTTGTGAGCTGATCCAATCATTCTGGAGAGCAATTTGGAACTATGCCCAAAGTGCTATAAAAATGTGCATACCATTTAACCTAACAATAACTCTTCTAGAACTGTTTTCAAAAGAGATCATAAAAATGGAGAAAGCACCACCATGGACAAACGGATTTATAACAGCTCTTTTTGTAATGGTCAACAATTGGAAATTGAGGGGTTGTTCATCAATTGGGGAATGGCTGAATAAGTTGTGGTGTATGAATATGATGGAATACATAGTATAAGAAATGATGAGCACAGAGACTTCAGAAAAACATGAAAAGACATATATGAACTGATCCTGAGTGATGTGAACAGAACCAGGAGAATAGTGTACCCAGTAACAGGCACATTGTGTGATGACTAACTTTGATTAGACTTAGATCTCCTCAGCAAAGCAAGGATCTAAGACACCTCCAAAATAATTATGGTGGAAAATGCTATACACATCCAGAGAAAGAACTATGGAGTCTGAATGCAGAATGAAACATATTTGCTCCCTTTTTTGTTTGTTTTTGTTTTTCTTCTTTCCATGCTTCCTTCCATTGCTTCTGATTCTTTTTTTAACAAAATGAATAATGTGAACGCACATTTAACATGAATCTATATGTAGAGCCTATATCAGATTGCATGCTGTCTTGAAGAGATGAAATGGTAAGAGATGGAGAAAATTTAAAACTAAAAGGCTAATGGAAGTGAATATTGAAACCTAAAAAAAATAAATTAATTTTAAACTGAATTGTCTTTGGAAAACCTGGTCATTGTTGCACCATAATGAGGGACCAAAGGAGGATGTCACAGAGTGATCGTTCCTGACAGCTAAGACAGGTGGCATAAATGGGGCCAGAGTCAGCAAATGAAATGAGCACTCAATTCAACTTTTTAAGACAAACCCATTTAGGAAAGGTGGAAGTTGGGCACAGATCTGGGCACTTATTGTTTCTGTTATTGTTATGTGATTGTTAAGTGGTGGTTGTAGGTGTATTGAGATTCGATCTCCCTATCACTCCCAGTCTAAATGTTTAACAGTCAGTCATAGACCCAATCCAATTTTGATAGGCAGGGCAACTCTGATCTGCTCTATCTCCTAGCCTGGGCTAGTCTATCCCTACTAGGTACACTGGTGGTCCCCTATTTCCAGGTCTTCATCATATTGAGAATAGTATTAGTGAAAATGAATGTTTGCCTTTAGATTTACTGAAGTTCAGAATTCTCAAGTCGAAGTGATCCACCAGAATCAGCCTCGTCAATAGCTTGGGGATTATAGACATGTGTAAGCATGTTGATTGATTTTTTTTGTAAGAACTAATATCAGTTATTTCTAAACTAATAAAGAGGAAATGCTGATAGTGTCTTAATATAAATGCTTTGGTACAACACTCATCATTCCTCTTGAGTTTTATGAGTTTGGGACTTTACTATAATAAGTATCATACTGTATTTCCTAAACATTAGGTTGTAATGAACTGTGCTCTGAGTGATACAGCTTTGCATGAATGTATCTGAAACATTTAAGTTGGTATTTGCATGCACTAAGGTGTGTTTTTATACAAATTACTGGTTTTTTTACATAAAACAGAGTTATGGTCCACTGTATAAACCATGGTTATTCCCACCTGTGTTCTATTATTCGTATTGTTTATCCTCCTCCCATTTACTCTGAACAGAATGCATCACTTTAGTTATCTGCCTTTCCAAATCCTAGCATCCTTAGAAACCTAGTTCAAATGCCCACATATTTAAGAAATCCTCTCTGCTGAATCCAGTGCAGTCTGAATTGACTTCTTCCTCCTATGGGTTTGATTGTATTTATCACACCCACAATTTGACTGTGATAAAGCTTACTGGTTATCAAAATGTTTGGGTCTTGTAAATATGGAGTTGCCACTATGTCTGTAAACTTCTTTTAAGTAGTAGGTCACATTATTTCTATTCAATCAAAGTATTTTTCTCATATTAACTTCATAAGGTGGATAATAAAAATTAAAAATATATTTAAATAGAAAACTGAGCCCCAGTGTGTTAAGTGATGTGTCCACCGTCACATTGCTAGTAACTGGCTGGGCCAAGATACAAATCCAGGTCAAATTTCAAAGTTCTTTGGTTATTCCTTTATGTCTTAGGCTACATTAGGTTGTGGGATGTTATTGTTTTTCAGTAGTGTTAAACCCTCCATGACCCCATTTGGGGTTTGCTTGACTGAGATACTAGGGTGCTTTACCATTTCTTTTGCCAAGTCTATGTAATAGAGCCGTTCCATTTTATGTGTAGTGTTCTTAGCATATAGCCTAGTAATTAACACAGAGTATGTATACAGTGAAAGGGTCTTGATATGTCGGCAGAATTCATGCATCTTATACTGCTTCCTCTCAATGTATAAATGGAAATAGAAACTGCTTTTGGGGGAAATGTATTAAACAAATCAGACAATGGTTACTTTCATAATAATTAGTTATTTACAATCTCATCTCTTCATTCTTTTCATATCTTCTCATTTTTTTCTTCCTTCTGTTTACTGTGATTTAGTAACCCTGACTTTCTTGATGTTTCCTTTACACCAAATACCCTTTTACAAATCCAAGTCTTTTCACTGACTGTTTCCCAAACCCAAAATAATCTTCCACATTGCATTGACCTCCTTGATTCCCTAATTTCCTTCATGATTCAGCTAAAATTCAGGAGGTTTTTGCTTTTGTTTGTTTGTTTTTTCCTAGTACTCTTCAACACACTGGCTAGTATTTTCCCTCTAAGGTTACCTTCCATTTACATTTTATTTATCGTGCACATAAATAATTGCTTACATGTGGTCTCCTTACCATAGACTCTTAGCTCATTAAGGAAGACAGTAAGTCTCATATTTTTGCCTTTCTTTGCCCCAGAACTTCATACAGTGCCTAACATATATTAAATGTTCAATAAGGATTGATTTAGTTAATCATGATCATGATGAAGAGGAGGGTAAGAATTACTCTGATGAGCATGGATCATTTTATTTTATGCCCAGGTGAATTTTTATTATCACAAGACCACTGAGCAAGATAATTTGTTATATCTTCTGAAGAGTCAACTGATTTCAATATTTGTATGGAAGACACCTAGTTATAGAAGAACTTGTCTGTTATCACGTGACAGGCTTTTCGTAATAAAGATGTAATAAATACAATGATATCTTATATTCTCTACAAGATTCAATTAACTTTGGAACAGTAAGGATATAAATATTCATGAATATCTCTTGTTAAAGCTATATTGTTCTCTACTAATAACCTGATTCAGTGTGCTCAGTTAAATTGCTAGTTGACCCAAATACTTTGTATAGATAAGGCCATAGATATATATGTTGTTAAATGTTCATATATCCTCTCAGTAATGCCTTTATTTTTTTCAATATTATTGAGATCTAAGATATTTTTTCATGCCCTCAATACCCTCTCTTCTTTAGATTACGTAACAGTCTTTCAATGGGGTAAGCATTCTATCATGTTTACCATGTACCTCCTCCATATACATTCCTTTCCCTTGTTCTATTTTACTATATTTAATACTTAAAAATCTCTCATTGGATTTGGTTCAAGTAGAGAATAGCATAGTCAATTAAGTACAGAAATCTAACTTGCTTAGAAGGAAGTAAAAAGGAGGGGGTAATTAGAAGTGAGGGGAGATTGAGGGAAATAGTGGTGCAAAGCAAAACTTTTTTGAGGAGGAGAAGGGAGGAGGGAGAAATAAAAGTACAAATGTGGGGGAGGAAGAATAGGGTGGAAAGCCATATAGTAATCATAATTGTGAATGTGAATGGGATTAGCTCTTCCATAAAATGGAAGCAGATAGAAGAATGGATTAAAAACCATACCTTTAAAATGTCTTCTTTACAAGAAATACATTTGAAACAGGGGGATAAGCACAGGGTAAAGGTTAAAGGCTGGATTACAATATGTTATTCTTTGGCTGAAGTAAAAAACAAACAAACAAACAAACAAACAAACAGGGGTGTTAATCCTAACTCAGACAAAGCAAAAGCAAAACTAGATTAATTAAAAGAGATAAGGAAGGAAACAATATGCAACTAAAATGCATTATCAAAAATGAAGTAATATCATTACTAAAGATGTATCCACAAAGTGGTATAGCATCCAAATTCTTAGAGGAAGGGTTAAGGGAGTTACATAAACAAATAGCAAAATTATTCTCATAGCGGAATTCAATCTCTCCCTCTCTGAACTTGATAAATCTAACCTCAAAATAAACAAAAAAAAGGCTAAAGGGGTGAATATAATTCTGGAAAAGGTAGCTATTTTAAACTTGTGGAGAAAAGTTAATGGGCATAAAAAGGAATCCTACAGACGACTGGGTCAAACAACAAATTATAGAAATAATGAATAACTTTATTCAAGAGAATGACCATAATAAGACAACCTACCAAAACTTGTGGGACATAGTGAAAGCAGTTCTTAGGGGAAGTTTTATATCTCTGAATGCCTACATGAATAAAATAAAGAAAGAGGAGACCAATGAATTGAGCATGCAGCTGAAAAATCTAGAAGAACAATTTGAAAATTCCCAAATAAATACCAAATTGAAATACTGAAAACCAAAAGAGAGATTAATAAAAATGAAATTAAGAAAACTTTTGAACTAGTAAATAAAACAAAGAGCTGATTTTATGGAAAAAAATGAAATTGATAAATATGTGGTCAATTTGATTTTTATAAAGAGAGAAGAAAATCAAATTATCACTTTAAACAATGAAAATGGTGGGGGATTACTGACTGGAAGTGTTTGTTTGGCCACATGAGACTCTGGGAAGTCACTAAAGAGGCCCCAAACTTTGAGAATCCAGATGTTAGTCCTTCCCATTCTAGTAACTATGGACAAAAAGTTGTATCTGTCTGTTGATCAATGATGTATGTATTACTTATGTTAGACACTTGGAAGCATGTCTGTTGATCTTGATTTCTCTGTATTTTCTCTGAAGTTTAGGGTGATGAATTTTTCCCCTGAACTGCGTGAATATAACATGTGCTTGATTAAAGTGATTGTTGATCCCTCACAAAAAAATGAAAAGTGTTATTTCACTTCAAATTAACAGGAAATTAAAAAAATAATTAGAAATTACTTTGCCTAACTGTATGTCCATAAATTTGACAATATTAGTGAAATGGATGAATGTTTCCAAAAATATAAATTGTCCAGATTAACAGAAGAGGAAGTAGAATACTTAAATAACTGCATCTCAGAAAAAGAAATTGAACAACCTATCAATGAACTCACTAGGAAAAAATCTGGAGGGTGAGATGGATTTACAAGCAAATTCTATCAAACATTTCAAGAATAGCCAGTTTCATTACTACATAGACTATTTGGGAAAACTAGCGAAGAATGAGTCCTACCAAATTACTTTTTATAACACAAATATGGTGTTGCTACCTAAACTGGGAAGAGCTAAAATAGAGAAAGAAAATTATAGACCAATTTCGCTAATGGATATAGATATAAAAAATTTAAATAAGATATTAGGAAAAAAGATTGCAGGAACTTCTCATGAGAATAACATACTTTGATCAGATAGGATTTATACCAGGAATGCAGGACTGGTTCAATATTAGGAAAACTATCAGTATGACTGATCATATTACCAACAAAACTAACAAAAAACGTGTGATTATCTCAATAGATGCAGAAAAAGCTTTTGACAAAATACAATACCCATTCCTATTGAAAATATTGTAAAGCATAGGAATAAATGGTGACTCCCTTAAAATATTAAGTTGCTGTGTTGGTCCTTCGTTCTTAAAGAAGACCATGCCATCAGAGAAATGATGACAAGACTTTTACTTGACTTTGTTTTGAGTGAGGGAGGGCTGTGCAAGGTCACCAGACTCATTTTCTCCTCCTAAGCCTTCTGGAACCAGCAACCAGACATTCATAAGGATGACTGTAGGTGGTCCAGGATGCAATGGGAGACCTTGACCCCTTAAGGCAAAGGCCTATTCAGATACTCACTTAGGGTGAGGTAAAACCCATTCAGTGAATAGGCCTTTTTAAGAAGGAGCCTTTAATGAGCTAAAGAGAAAAAATGGCGGGAGGGAGCCTGAGCCAAGATGGCAGACTAGAAAGACACACTTGGACAGGGTCTCTCCACACAGCCCACAAAGTACCTGTAGAGAGTGACTCTCAACAAATTCTGGAGCAGCAGAAGTGAAGAACAACAGAGTGGAGGAGATTTCCAGCCCATGGTGACCTGAAAGGCCCACGGGAAACGTTGTTTGCACCAGATGCAGAGCAGAGTATGGAACACAGCCCAGCCTTGGCCATGAGGCCCAGCATGACGAGACTCTGGGAAGAGGACACCCTGGAGGCAGAATCTCCAGTCGCAGCAGCAGGTCCTCAGATCTCTACACCCACAGGTTCCAAAGGTCAGTGATGGGGTTTTTCAGCTGGCCAGGAAGGGAGAAGGGCCTTCCCATAGCTCCATCAGCAGACAGTGGCCACAGAGGCTGCCCAGCATCCTGTACAGTCTGCTCCATTGTTGGAGCATAAAAACCCCTGAGGGCACTGAAGAGCTGAGTCTTACCTCAGCTCTGTGTGGAGGCCCTGGGCAAGCTGGTCTTTGTCTCACACTGAATGGTGGCCCTGCCCATCCAGCTTATCTGAAAATCAACCCGCAGGGCTGACTTGGCAAAACTGGAGGCCAGGTGACTGTGGAGAGGTAACTGCTAAGATTCTAGGCACAAAAATCCCTCTCTGCATCCATATTAGTACATGCTTGGAGTGTGTGCCACCTTGGAAGAACTAAGATCTCACAGATTCCCCGAGTACACACTACTCTTGACAAAGGACCCAAAAGTCAAGTAACTGGTTGGGAAAATGCCCCAAAAAGGGAAAAAAATATCATAGAAGGTTACTTTCTTGGTGAACAGATATCTTCTCTCAGCCTTTCAGATGAGGAAGAACAATTCTTACCATCAGGGAAAGACATAAAAGTCAAGGCTTCTGTATTCCAAACATCCAAAATAAATATTCAATGGTCTCAGGCCATGGAAGAGCTCAAAAAGGATTTTGAAAATTGAGTAATAAAGGTGGAGGAAAAACTAGGAAGATAAATGAGAGAGATGCAAGAATAGCATGAAAAGCAGGTCAACACATTGCTAAAGGAAACCCAAAAAATGCTGAAGAAAATAATACCTTGAAAAATAGGCTAACTCAATTGGCAAAAGAGGTTCAAAAAGCCAATGAGGAGAAGAATGCTTTAAAAAGCACAATTAGCCAAATGGAAAGGGAGGTCCAAAAGCTCACTGAAGAAAACAATTCTTTAAAAATTAGAATGGAACAGATGGAGGCTAATGACTTTATGAAAAACCAAGAAATCACAAAACAAAACCAAAAGAATGAAAAAATGGAACACAATATGAAATATCTCATTGGAAAAACAACTGACCTGGAAAACAGATCCAGGAGAGACAATTTAAAAATTGTGGGACTATCTGAAAGCCTTGATCAAAAAAAGAGCTTAGACATCATCTTTCATGAAATTATCGAGGAAAACTGCCCTGATATTCTAGAACCAGGGGGCAAAATAAATACTGAAAGAATCCACCAATCCCCTCCTGAAAGAGATCCTAAAAGAGAAACTCCTAGGAACATTGTGGCCAAATTCCAGAGTTCCCTGATCAAGGAGAAAATATTGCAAGCAGCTAGAAAGAAACAATTCAAGTATTGTGGAAATGCAATCAGGATAACACAAGATCTGCCAGCTTCTACATTAAGGGATCGAAGGGCATGGAATATGAAGAAAAAAATAACTAAATCAAGCTGGGAGAAAAACAGCAATAGTTACTATTGATAATCACTCAAGCCAGGAGGGTCCAGAAAACAGCCCTTAAGTGGAGGTCAAGTAGGGCTGAGAAGGGAGGGAAGGGAAGGGAAGGGAAGGGAAGGGAAGGGAAAGGAAGGGAAGGGAAGGGAAGGGAAGGGAAGGGAAAAGATCTAGCTAGTAAACCCCAAATTAACTGGGCATCCTCTGGTCATCCAAATTTTCCTTCCTTTGGATAGCAAAAGGAAGGGGAGGGTGAAACAGACAGGAGAGGAGGAGCTAAGTTGCCAGGTAGCTAGGTTCCCATTCAACCAGGGTGAGGCAACACCCATTCAGTAAACAGGTTTGTTCAAGAAGTAATCAAGGCATGGCCCTTTTAATGAGCCAAAGAAAAACAACTACTAAGAAATATCTACCTAAAGCCATCAATAAACATTACATGTAATATGGTTAAGCTAGATGCATTTCCAGTCATACCAGGGGAGAAACAATAATGTCCATTAGCACCACTGGTATTAAATATGTTACTAGCAATGTTAGCTTTAGCAATAAAAAGAAAAAGAAATAGAAGAAATTTGAATAGACAAAGAAGAAACTAAGTTATCACTCTTTGCAGATGATGTACTTAGAGAATCCCAGATAATCAAGTAAAATAAAACAAAACTACTTGAAATAATAAACCACTTTAGCAGTTAGAGGACACGAAATAAACCCACATAAATCATCTTAATTTCTATATATTATTAACAAAGACCAGTAACAAGAGATAAAAAGAGAAATTCCATTTAAAGTTACTGGATATAGTATGAAATATTTGGGTATCTACGTGCCAAAACAAATCCAGGAACTATATGAACACAATTACAAGGCACTTTTCACACAAATAAAGTTTGATCTGAATAGTTGGAAAAATTTCAGTTGCTCTTGAGAAGGCTGAGCTAAAATAATAACAATTAATAATTCTAACTAAATTAATTTACTTATTCGGTGCCATACCAGCCAGACTACAAAAAATTATTTTAAAGAGCTAAAATACAATATCAAAATTCACCTGGAAGAACAAAAGGTCCTGAATATCAAGGGAATTAATGAAAAGAAATGCTATGGAAAAGAAATACCTAGCCATTATAAATCTTAAATTGTAGTTTAAAGCACCAATCATCAAACCACTTGGTACCGTCTAAGAAACAGAAGGGTAAATGAGTGGAATAGATTAGGTACACAAGACACAGTAGTCAATGACTTTCACAGTCTACTGTTTGATAAACCCAAGGACCCCAGCTTCTGGAATAAAACTCACTGTCTGACAAAAACCACTAGGAAAACTAGAAAATTGTGTGGCAGAAAGTGGGCATAGATCAATGCCTGACACCATATACAAGAATAAATTCCAAATGGGTACACAATCTAGGTATAAAGGGTGATGTTACAATAAAACTAGGAGAGCAAGGAATTGCTTATTTGTTAGATTTATGGAGAATGGAGAAATTTTATGACCAAACAAGAAATAAACCACATTATGAAATGCAAAAGGGGTAAATTTGAAATATATCAAATTGAAAAGGTTTTGCATAAACAAAGACAATGCAACCAAGATTAGGAGGGAAGCAGAGAACTGGGAAAGAACTTTTACAAATAGCATCTGTGATAAAGTTCTCATTTCTAAAATATATAGAGAACTGAGTCAAATTTACAAGACTGAAAGCCATTCTCCAATTGGTAAATGATCAAAGAATATGAATAGGCAGTTTTCATAGGAAGAAATTAAAGTTATCTATAGTCATACAAAAAAAAAATGCTCTGAATCACTATTGATTAGAAAGATGCAAATCCAAACAACTCTGAGGTACCACATCATACCTATCAGATTGGCTACCATGACAAAATAGGAAAATTATAAATGATGGAGAAGATGTGGAAGGGTTGGAACACTAATTCATTGTTAGTGATCCAACCATTCTGGAGATCAATTTGGACCTATATCCAAAGGGCTATAGAAATATGTATACCCTTTGACCCAGCAATGCTGTTTCTAGGACTGTATCCCAAAAAGATTATAAAAATGGGAAAAGGGCATATACACACACACACACACACACACACACACACACACATATATTTATAGCAGCTTTTTTTGTGGTGGCCAAGAACTGTAAATCAAGGGGATGCCCATCAATTAGGCAATGACTGAATAAGTTGTGGTATATGAATGCAATGTAATACTACTGTGCTATGAGGGATGCTGAATGAGTGGACTTCAGAAAAACAAACAAACAAACAAACTTGGAAGACTTATATGAAGTGATGTTTAGAGAAGTGAGCAGAGCAATATACACAATAAAAGTCACAGTATATAAGGACTGTTTTTGATAGACTTAGCCCTTTACAGTAATTCAAGGACTTAAAACATTTCCAAAGGACTCATGAAACAAAATGCCATTCACATCCAGAAAAAGAACTATGGAGTTTGTAACACAAAATGAAACACTATTTTCTCCTTTGTTATGCTTTGTTCTTTTTTTCCATGGTTTCTTCCATTCATTGTCATTCTTTTATGCAACATTACTAATCTGAAAAATGTGTTTAATAGGAATGCATGTGTAGAACCCATATAATATTGCATGCTGTCATGGAGAACAAGAAAGGAGGGAGGGGGAGAAAATTTGGAATTCATGAAAAAGATTGTTGAGAAATGAAAAATAAATAAATTAGGGAAAAATCTTTTCTCTAAACATATGTTGATACTAGTAATGCTGCACTGAAGAGTGGTCATTTGACTATATTTGAAAGAGACGATTTTGTTAAAATGTGTTTTTACAAATCATTTACCTTTCCTTTGTATTTTTAGTGCTTATTCTATTTTCTTCCCAGAATATCCTTGGAATGACTTTCCTAAATTGAATATCTTATCAAGTTTTCTTTAATCTAATTCTATCCTCCAATACTTCACCCTCTTTTGCCAGATACTTCTAAAAAATTTCAGTGATCCTTTTTACAAACAAGCTTGCAGAAATCTGACATCAATCTCTTTTAGTTCAGCAAATAAGGTGTTTTCAGCCTAAAGTGTTATGGGAGTTCTTTAATCTTCTTACCATGAACATTCACTTACATTTGTTTGATATTGGGAAAATATCATTATAGTCATTGCTAATGTCATTTCTGTTCTCCATTTTTAATTTTTTTCTATTTCAATTTTTTTATTTAAATAGTACAGTATTTTGTACATTCAATTCCACGTGAGATCTCTTTCTCACTAATATTCTTTCTTTGTTGCAGTTGTTCCTCAATTCTGATGTTACCTCTTTGAAGACAATAGATGACGCATAGATAGCACAGGTTATCTTCACCTTCCTTGCCTCTGAAAATACAACTTATTTCATTCTTTATGATGTCCTTTGATTCTTATTAAAAGAAAAGGAAAAATATTCATGAACTGTGGGGCTTCTGGGTGATCTACAAGTATTTGCCCCCTTTTATCTATTCTTCCTGAATGATGTTTCTTTCTATATTTCCCCCATCTTCTCTTTTCTCAAACTGCATTTAATTCACTAAATAGAAGAGTAAGTTGGTTTAATTTGGAGGATAAGATCTAGTTCTTTGTGCAATTACTTTGCCATTTTATCTTCAGACACTGATGTTGGTACATGAACTGTAATTATTTACATAGTGACCTTTCTGCAAACATTTGTCATTGGAACTGCAGTATATGATGATAAAAGAATGTAGTAAATAATGCTTATTTCTTCTGGAATGGAAGAAAAACCAATTCTCCACTTCATTATCTATCTATCTATCTATCTATCTATCTATCTATCTATCTATCTATCTATCTATCTATCTATCTATCTATCTGTTGGAGGAGTACCTGAGATCTTCTATTCCATTTAGAAATAACTTTTTTCTTCCTAATATTATTAATGGTAAGACTGTCAAGATTGTTATGATTCTGTTCCTCCTATATCATATCTATTTCTTGGTCATTGGGCAAGCATCTTGTATTTATTGTACTAACTTTGGCAGTATATTTAAGACATAAAGTCTGTGTTATTCTTGTCATCTTCTTCCCCCTTTTCCATCACTTTGCCAACATCTCTGAAGACCAAGGGAGCTGCAGGAGATGGAGGGTCATGGGTTTATGTTTTTCTTTCTATTTTTACTCCTAATTCTATTTTCATCCTTGCATGTCCTTAGAATGACTTTGATGAATTGGAATCTTGTCAAGCTTTCTTTAACCTTATTTTATCCTCTAACAACTTGTTTGTTTTATGGAATGATACTAGTCAAAATTAAGCACAATCCTTCCTACAATTTTAAAAATAAATCTGATTCCCTTGATGATTACTATTTTTATTTTATAAGCTGTCATGTCAAAAATAATGTGTAAATGATTAAATAAAATAATAAATGGAAGTATTAGCTTATTGGTGATATGCTTCTTCAGAGCTGTCTAGGGTAATCTCTAGAAAAAATGATTACTGGAGTGGTATTTAAAGGCTTTCCAACATGTCAGAGCTTATACTCCATTAAGATAGCATCTTCAACATTCACCTATCACGGTGAGGAAATTTCCTACATCAAAGAAGAAAAATACTGTGTGTGTGTGTGTGTGTGTGTGTGTTAATTTATAATCTTATAGTGTTCCCTTTGGCAGTGAAAGATGAAGTGTTTTTCCCAGAGTCACAGAGGCAACATATAGCAGAGATAGAAATTGAACTCAGTTCACTCTGCCCTTGAGGCTGGATTTCTATCTATTATGGCAGGCTGAATCTCTATGGCCAATGTTTTTATTCCCACTTTCTGGACAAGCAAACCAGCCAAAGGTATACACTGACTTGCCAAGGGTGACTCAGCCCCTTCTGAAACAGTTGTTTGAATTATAATTCATATCCAGGTCTTTGGACTCCTGGAAGGTCTATCACTCATTCCACTAAAGTATTTACTCCACTATAGGAGATATAAATTGTTAAATGAATGAAAAAAAAATAGTGAAAAGTACAAAGCAAGATATTTCACACAGAAAGAATATCATGCAGTGACAGACTAGGTATATTAAGTGAACAAAATGGCATTTTTAATGTAAAAATGGGAAACATTCAACACAGCCAGTTTCATTCCAATGGCTTCATTCATTTTCTTGTGCTTAAAATGATGGTGAATTAAATAAAAAACTCCAAATCTGAACAATCAGGCTTCATCCACACAACAAACCTGCACAGGATTGAAAAACAAAGGACATCACACTGGATGATGAAATGTTGGTCTATTTTTGCTCATTTCTAGTTTTTAGAATAGATTTCCCAACTTGATTGGCTAGTGGATGGCTTTATTACCGTACAGGAGGAAAACTCACTATTTTTCTCCTATGAAATTTATAAATATCCTGAAAGTACATCCCTGATGAGAGATGGATAGGACTTCTATGGCCAACTAAGTTTATACTTGAATCATGTCCTTAATAAGGACACTCAAAATTTATTTTAAATAATTATAAAGTAATTGGCTTTGGGGGGGGGGTGGCAGGGAAGGGGTATATGTTCACATATACTGTTCCATTATTACTTCACAAAAATATATAGAATCTATATTCAAAGAATGTGAGTTGAAATCTGAGCTTTCTTATTTACCAACAGGATAAGCATGGGCACACTATTTCCTCTTTTTAGGCCTTCATTTTTTTCATGTAAAAAATGAAATGGATAGATTAAATATGACAAAAGATGTAGTTGCTTGTAACTCTAATTCCAACGATTTCTTTAATATTAGTATAATTTCTTATATCGATATCTTTTTTTTTTTTATTTTGGCCAAAGAATGAAATGTCTCATATTAGAGTTTTAAGTATAAAAAAAATGTAGTTAAGTTCATAGATTATGAATCTGAAATGAAAGACAATTTTATAGGGGTGATAATAACCAATATTAAAATAGTAGAATGAGTAAAACCATATTGTGTGATTTCTCAGGGGATACTTAAATGCAGAAATCTTCATATCCCCTTGGCTCAGGTATTAACTATTATTCGACTGTTAAACTTAGTAAAATATTTAACATACTTTTGGCATCACTGCACACCCCTACATAAAACTGAGCAAAGTTTCTCCTCATATCTCATGGGATTTTACAGACTTTTGCATTTTCTTCATATTTTAATTTGTAGATAACATAAAAGAGTAGCAGAGTCAAGATGACCTAGCAAGCATATAAAACAACTTGACTATCTAAAACCTGAAGCCAGATATAATGAAATGAAATGGAGATAAATGTAAAGTCATGCACTTGGGTTCAAAGGATCAATTTTGGAAGTGTTGGGTGGGACATTTGTGTTTAGATAAAATATCATGTAAAAGAGATCCAGAGCTTTACTGAACTTTAAGTACAAAATAAGTCAAGAGACTGACATAAAGAAAAAGAAATGCATGGAGCCACACACACAGGCACACACACATACACACACACATATATATATACACATGGAAATGCATGCACACACAAACACAGAGACATGCATACATGCATGCACATAGAAAATTTCACTTTACTCTGTCCTGATAAAACAATATCTAGTCATCACATTCAGTTCAGGGTGACATATTTTGTAGCAGGTATTGACAAAAAGGAAAATAATTAAAGGAATAGCAATAGATTGATGAACAAAACAGATCATACAGGATGTGGATTGGTTAAAGTCTAGAGACATTGTGTAGATGCCTTGCTAAATCAAATGTCTAAATACATGTGAATCTTTCATTTTGGAGAAATATTACATAGGTTTTATATGATCCAAAAAGGAAGAAGTAGAAGCAATAAGTAGAAATTCCAGAAAGTCCAATTTTAACTTAATATCTGTAAAAAGTAAGATAGAGATCTTCTTATTAACCTTCTTATTTTGGTGACTTCTAAGCAAAAATTCTCTTATATCATGCAGCAAAATTGCACTCTGTAAAATATTTGAGATTTAAAAAGTAAAGGATGTGAAAGGAGATGAAACTTTTGGGGGCACTCTCCATGCTTCTACATAGGAATTCACCTTTTGCTCATCTGTGGGTAGATATTATACTATTTACTTTGGAGAGGCGATGAAATATGAATGAAGACAAAATTTGAACAATAAATATATTACTCCAATTCACATATAGAGTTTTCCTCTCATGTGTCTAATACAATAGACTCAGGTACTATGAGGTCTTAAGAGACAAGAGGAAGAGGTCATCAGACTGCCAGTTCATCTCTGCTAAAGCACAAAGTCTGCTGGATCAGGACCACACATACACACAGGTAATCTATTACAGAATATGAAAAATTCCTGCTCACTGTACCAGGGCTAGCTTGTTTGAGCCATTGTCATTCACAGTTGTAAGGCGTTAACTTTCAATAGAGCAGGATTAAGCTCTGATCTCAGTTGTAGACTTTTAATGACTGCTTATATATGTTTTTTTCTTTGGCTTTGAAAAAAGTACAATGTGACTATGTACTGAGTAGAACACGACTAAAAGAAATGAAACCAGGAAGATATTTCATAGAATCATAAAATCACAGAATGTTAGAATTGCAAGGGGCATTAGAGAATGTGAGTGTCACATCATCTGGACAGTCAACCCTAATAATAATGAGCAGAATAGGAAATGGACTTGTAATTTCCTTGGTATAAAGGAATTCAAGAGAATGACATGCACTTTACTAATGTAAGTCAGTGCCTTCTCTATGATGTATAGTATTAGAGAAGGCTTTCTTAGTTTGGAGTTGACAGACCCCCACAGAGAACATGAATTTGTTTCTGGGAGAGCATAAAAATGGATGGGGAATATTTTGATGTAATTGGTTTCAGCTTTAGTTCTAAGAATTTTATTTTGTACTTTTAAAAGCATTATTCTAAGAGGGACTCAAACTTCACCAGAGATAAAAGGGGATCCATGATACGAAAAGGCTACAAACTCTTGGCTGTGACATGATCCGGGTCACACAGCTGTATGTTTAAAACACTTGACTTGGAACCAAGTTGATCTGGTACAAAGGTGGGCTCTCTATCACACAACAATTTCTCTCAAAAATAATAATAATAATCATATTAAGACAGTGATTACAAAGTGATTTTAGGTCTACAGAATGGTTTACTTATTTTATTATTTTGAGGTTTATTTATTTATTTTTAGTTTTCAACATTCATTTCCACAAAATTTTGAGTTCCAGATTTTCTCCCTATCTCTCCACTCCCCCAACCCCATAAGACCTTGCATACTGATTAACCCTTCACTCAATATGCCCTCCTTTCTATCATACCCCTCCCTTTCTTTATCCCCATCTTCTCTCTTTTCTCCTAGGGCAAGATTGATTTCTATACCCCATTACCTATATTTCTTATTTCCCAATTGTTTGCAAAAACAATTCTCACCATTTCTTCCTAAAACTTTTAGTTCCAGCTTCTCTGCCTTTCTCCCTCCCCACTCATACCCAATGAGAAGGTAAGCAGTTCAATACGGGCTATATATATGTAGTTTTGCAAAAGACTTCCATAATTGTTATGTTGTGTAAGACTAACTATATTTCTCTCCATCCCATCCTGCCGTCCATTTATTCTATTCTTTCTTTCGATCTTGTCCCTCCCCGAGTGTTTACTTCTAATTACTCCCTCCTCCCATTTGTTCTTCCTTCTATCATTCCCTCCATCCCACTTGCCCCCTTCTCCCCTATTTTCCTGAAGTGCAAAATGGATTTTCAGACAAAATAGAGTGAGCATATTATTCCCTTCTTAAGGCAAATGTTAATAGAGTAAGCTTCACTTTTTCCCTCTCATCTCCTCCCTTTTAACCTCCATTGAAAAAGCTTTTTCTTGTCTCTTTTATGAAAGATAATTTGACCCATTTCATTTTTCCCTTTCTCCTCCCAATATATTCCTCTTTCACCCATTAGTTTTATTTTTTGATATCATCCCTTCTTATTCAACTCACCCTGTGCTCTGTGTGTGTGTGTGTGTGTGTGTGTGTGTGTATATATAAATAAATATGTGTGTATGAGTGTGTGTTTATTTCTATGTATGTGTGTGTGTGTTCCCTCCAACTACCCAAATATTGAGAGAAGTCTCAAATGTTACAATTATTATCTTTCCACTTAGGAATGTAAGCAGTTCCACTTTAGAAAATACCTTATGATTTCTCTCTCCTGTTTAAATTTTCATGCTTCCCTTGATTCTTGTGTATGAAAGTCAAATTTTCTATTGAGTTCTGGTGTTTTCATCAAAAATATTTGAAAGTCTTCTATTTCATTGAATGATCATTTTTTTCCCCTGAAGTATTATACCCGGTTTTCTGGTTTGGTGATTCTTTGTTTTAATCCTATCTCCTTTGACATCTGGAATATCATATCCGAAGCCCCTTAATCCCATAATGTAGAAGCTGCTAGATCTTGTGTTATCCTGATTGTATTTCCACAATACTTGAATTGTTTCTTTCTAGCTGCTTGCAATGCTTTCTCCTTGAGCAGGGGAACTCTGAAATTTGGCTACAACATTCCTATGAGTTTCTCTTTCAGGAGGTGATTGGTGAATTCTTTCAATATATACTTTGCCTTCTGGTTCTAGAATATCAGGGCAGTTTTCCTTGATAATTTCATGAAAGATGATGTCTAGGCTCTGTTTTTGATGATGGCTTTCAGGTAGCCCCATAATTTTTAAATTGCCTCTCCTGGAACTATTTTCCAGATCAGTTGTTTTTCCAATGAAATAGATCACATTATCTTGTATTTTTTTTTCATTCTTTCGGCTTTGTGTTGTAATTTCTTGCTTTCTCCTAAAGCCTTTAGCCTCTATCTGCTCCATTCTAATTTTTAAAGTACTATTTTCCTCAGTGATCTTTTGAATCTCCTTCTCCATTTGGCTAATTCTGCTTTTTAAAACATTCTTCTCCTCATTGGCTTTTTGGACCTCTTTTGCCAGTTTGAGTTAGCCTATTTTTAAAGGTGTTATTTTCTTCAGCATTTTTTGGATCTCCTTTAGCAAGCTGTTGACTTGCTTTTCATGATTTTCTTGCCTTGCTCTCATTTCGCTTCCCAATTTTCTTCCACCTCTCTTACTTGATTTTCAAAATTCTTTTTGATCTCTTCCATGTCTTGAGATCATTGCATATTTATTTTGGAGGTTTTGGTAGCCTTGACTTCCTTTGATGGTATGCATTGTTCTTTCTCATCTGAAAGGATGGAAAAAAATACCTGTTCACTAAGAAAATAATATTCTTTAGTCTTATTTTTTCCCTTTTTTGGGCATTTTCCCAGCCAGTTACTTGATGTTTAAGTCCTTTGTCAAGAGGAGGGTATACTCTGGGGACTTGTAAGTTCTCAGTTCCTCTAAAGTGGCACAATCAAGGGAGAGGAATTCACTCCTCTCCTGGCCAGCACACTGGTATGGGAGCAATCAAAAACTTTTCTGACCAGAATCTGCAAGTAGAATTCCCTCTCCACAGGAGCCTGGAGCTCCATTGCACCAGTGCTCCTTCTCACTCCAGGGCCTGACTCAGTACTGAGACTCATATCAGTGGTTCGATTCCTCCAGGGGCTTTAGGTGGAGGACTCTAAAAATGGACACTGCTGCTGCAATGGCTGCTGCTGGCAGGGCAGATCACGTTCCCTTCTCACCCAGATGAAAAGTCTTTCTCATTGACCTTTGAAACTGTCCATGGTGTTTGTATGTTTGTCAGCAATCTGGGAACTGCTGCTGCTGCTGACTCCCTGAAGCCTGTTCCAGGTACTGTCCCTGTGGGACCCTCCAACCAAGGGTGGGCTGTGCTCCTCTCTGCTCCTGGTGAGATAGACCTTTCCTGTTTGCCTTCCAGGTTGTCTTGGGCTGGAAATCTCTTTCACTCTGTCATTTTATGGCTTCTTATGAGCTAGAATTTGTTTAGAGTCATTTTTTACAGATATTGTATGGGCTAAGTAGGGGAGCTTCCATGGGTCTCTCTTTCTACTTTGCCCATTTTATTTGATTTTAAAGTAAAATGGTGAAAGAAGTGAAGTTTACATTTAGCCTACTTCTCCTCTTAAAAAAGAATGCAAAGACTGAATAAAATATTCATTTTACTACATTTATTTAATATTTTATTTTCCATAATTATATGTAAAAACAATTTTGAACTTTTCTTTTAATCTGAGTTCCAAATTCTCTTCCTTCTTACCCTCCTACTTCATTGAGATGGTCATGCAAAATATTTCTCTATTAGTCATATTGTAAAAGAAAACACAAACCAAAAAACAAACCAAAAGAAAAACATTTTTAATGAATGCTTTGATCTGCATTCAGAATCTATCAATTTTTTCTCAGCATTTTTCATTGTTAAGTTTATCAGAATTGTATTGTTGAGAATATGTAATTTATTTATACTTGATCATCTTGCCATGTGCTTTTGCTGTTCTCCTGGTTCTGCTCATTCCACTTTGTTTCAGTTCATGTTATGTCTTTCCAGGTTTTTCTCACAGCATACTAATCATCATTTTTTATGGTACAATAATAGCCCATCACAATTATGAACTAAGATTCATTCAGCCACTCCCCACTTGACAGACATTACCTCAATTTCAAATTCTTGATGACAACCAAAAGAGCTGTTATAAACAGTTTAGTACTTATCAGCCCTTATCCTTTTTTTTTTTTTTAAATTTCTCTGGGATACATAGCAGTAATGTGGCTGAGTCAAAGGGTCTGCCTGGATTTAGTGTCTCAATTTTCCCTCATCTTGCCAAATATTTGTCATTTTTCTCTACTGTCATGTTAGTTAGTCAGATAGACATGAGATAGTACCTCGGAGTTGATTTAATTCGCATTGTCAAATCAACAGTGATTTAGATCACTTTTTAAATATGAACATAGCTTTGATTCCTATGTCTGAAAACTATCTGTTCTTATTCTTTGACCATTTATCATTCGAAAGAGACATATGTGTACCATTATCTATATTCTGGTACTATGATTAGTCTCCATACCTAATCTGAGTTTCTTCTCTTCTCTTCTCTTCCCTTTCCTTCCCTTCCCTTCCCTTCTCTTTGTCCTTTCCTTCCCCTCCCCCTCTACTTTTCTCCCCTCTTCTCTCCATTCTTTCCTTTTCCCTTTCTCTTCCTCCACTCTCTTCTTTTCTCCTCTTCTTTCTTCTCTTCTCTCCACTCCTGTTTTTGCTTTGTCTGTCTACCTTCTCTCTCACACTCCTCTTTTTCTGTCTCTCTTCTCTTTCCCTTTCTGTCTCCCTCTGTTCTCTGTCTGTCTCCCCTACTTCTTCTTTCTTCACTCTCCATAGATATTTATATTTTCTCTTTTTCTCTGAATATTTCTTTTATATCTAGCTCATCTTACAGAGCAATAAATGCTAAGTTAAATGCACTGAAGTAAGTTATATATACATATATACATATACATATATATACATACATACATTATATCTATATATATAGCAAGCAAGAAAGTTTTAGGTTCTAACCCAAGTGTTGTGGGTACAAATTAAGCTTTTCTTTTCTTAATGGATTTATATTTAAAATTTATGTATTTATTTTCAGTTCATGACAGACAATTCCAGAAGCTTTTGAGTTGCAAAGTTTCTCCCCATCTCTCCACTCTGCCCACCTCAAGACAGCATGCATTCTGATTACCACTTCCCCAGTCTGCTCTCCCTTCTATCACATGCCTCCCTTATAAACCTCTATTTTCCTTGTAGGGAAAGATAAATTCTATATTCCATTCCTGTATGTCTAATTTTTCAGTTGCATATAAAAGCAATTATTAACATTTATTTTTAAAAACTTGATTTCCAGTTACTCTCTCTTCCTCCATCTCTACCCATCTCCACTGAGAAAGCTAGTAATTCAATACATGTTATACATGTGTAGTTAAGCAAAACATTTCCATAACAGTCATATTGTAAAGGACTATATTTCCCTCCATCCTAACCCGCCCCTCCATTTATTCTACTATGTTTTAAGCCTATCCTTTCTCAAAAATATTTATTTCTAATTATCCCCTCCTCTCATTTGCCCTCTCTTTTATCATACTACCACCTCCCAACTATGCCCTTCCTCCCACTTCCCTGTAGTGTAAGATAGATTTTTTTCATACCAATTTGAGAGTGCATGTTATTCCCTCCTTAAGCCAAATGCGATGAGAGTAAGGTTCACTCTTTTCTTCTCACCTCCCCCCTCCTCCCCTCCACTGAAAAAGCTTTTCCTTCTCTTTTTTGTGAGGTAATTTGCCCTGTTCTATTTCTCCCTTTCTCCTCTCAAAATGTTCCCCTCACTCCCTAATTTTATTTTTTTTACATATCATCCCTAACTATTCAACTTATCCTGTGGCCTCTGTCTATATGTATATAATCTCTCCAATTACCAAACACTGAGAAAAGTCTCAAGAGTTACAAATATGAACTTTCCATGTAGGAATGTAAACAGTACAACTTTACTAAATATCTTATAATTTCTCTTTTCTGTTTCCCTTTTCATGTTTCTCTTTATACTTGTATTGAAATTCAAATCTTCTATACAACTCTCATCATTTCAACAAGAATGCTTGAAAGTACTCCACTTCATTGAACGGAATTTTTCCCCTTGAATTATTATATTCAGTTTTGCAGGGTAAATGATTTTTTGGTTTTTATCCTAGCTCCTTTGACCTCTGGAATATAATATTGCAAGCCCAGTGATCCTTTAATGTAGAAACTGCTAGATCTTGTGCTATCCTCATTGTATTTCCACAATACCGAAATTGTTTCTTCTGACTGCTTGAAGTATTTTCTCCTTGACCAGGGAGCTCTGGAATTTGGCTACAATACTCCTAAGAGTTTTCATTTTTTTTTTTCATTTTGGGATCTCTTTCAGGAGGGGATCAGTGGATTCTTTCAATATCTATTTTACCCTCTGATTCTACAGTATCGAGGCAGTTTTCCTTGATAATGTCTTGCCCAAGACATCTAGGTGCTTTTTTTGATCATGACTCTCAGGTAGTCCAGTAATTTTTAAATTGTCTCTCGTTGATCTATTTTTCAGGTCAGTTGTCTTCCATTGAGATATTTCACATTGTCTGCTATTTTTTTCATTCTTTTTGGTTTTGTTTTATCATTTCTTAATTTTTCATAGTCATTAGCTTCCATCTGCTCCATTCTAATCTTCAAGGAATTATTTTCTTCAGTGAGCTTTTGGACCTCCTTTTCCATATGGCAAATTCTATTTTTATGCCATTCTTCCCTTCATTGGCTCCTTGATTCTCTTTTGCCATTTGGGTTAGTTTATTTGTCAAGGTGATATTTTCTTCACCATTTTTTTGAATCTCCTTCAGTAAGCAGTTGACTTGTTTTTTCATAATTTTCTTGCATCACTCTCATTTCTCTTTCCAATTTTTCCTCTCCTTCTTCTACTTGATTTTCAGAATTCTTTTTGAACTCTTCCTTGGTATGAGACTAATTAATATTTTTCTTACAGTCTTTGGATATAGGAGCTTTGACTTTGTTGTGTTCTACATGTATACTTTGGTTTTCCTTGTCGCCAACATATGATTCTATATTCTGAGTCTTTATTCTGGTTTTTGCTCATTTTATCAGCTATTTACTTGACTTTTGAGCTCTTTGTTAAGGTAGTTCTCTGCTTCCAGTGGGAGTCTGGAAACTGCCACAGGTGCCCAAAATTCAGTCCCTCCAAGGCCTACTCAGGTCCTGTCAGTGCTGGCATAGCTCACACTACACTGTGCTCTGCTCCCAGCAAGGTGCAATAGACACTTCCCCATGACCTGCTAGGCTGTCTTGGACCAGAGATTTTCTTCACTGCATCATTCTGTGAGTCCTGCTGCTCCAGAATTTGTTTA
Organism: Notamacropus eugenii; assembly: GCF_028372415.1. Lineage (NCBI taxonomy): Eukaryota > Metazoa > Chordata > Mammalia > Diprotodontia > Macropodidae > Notamacropus > Notamacropus eugenii. The sequence goes on from NC_092877.1 coordinate 13,004,192, forward strand.
GAGTCAGTTTTTTGCATGTATTTGACTGGGTTTGGTGGAAGAACGCTAACATGTCCTTGCTGTTACCCTGCCACCTTCACTCTGCCTAAGCATTTCTTTTATTAAATCCTGTCAAGGTTACCTGTGGCATGACAGGCCCAGGTTACCTTCTTGGGATATTCTTCTAAATCAAGAATTTGCAGTTGTGAATCACAGACATTAATAAATATGTGGTCTTTTATAAGTCAATTCACTTTCTGAATGTTTAAATTATTCATATTGAAAGTGGGGAAGGCAATATGTGAACCATTATTTTTGAAAACAAAAATATTGCAGGGATCAAATGTAATAACATATCATGCAAAAGTATCCTATACAAGTAAGCTACTACTACTTTTAGTAAGAATAGTAATAGAAGTGGCAGGAGGACCCATCATTAGCAACAGGGATATATGCACTTGTATATGAGATAGCAAAGTACTCCTAATATAATTTAATGATAGAAGAATGTTATTAAATGTGACAATAGTGTTAGTATTAATAGCAGTGATAAAAATAATAGTAAAAGGAATAGTAGCAGTAGAAGCAATAATATTCTAAATATTATCAAAGAGTAGTATTGGTGATGATGGTAGTTAGGTTATCAATAAATAAACTTAATAATAGTATAAATACTGATTTTGGTGATTATTGCCTGTGAAAACATGTGGCAAACCTATAAACTTCACTAAGGTTCAGTTTCCTCCACAGCAAGATGAAGGACTTTGAACTAGATGGCCTCTGAGTTCATTATGATCCATGTTGCTATGAATTTGGAAGTAAATATGGAAAATATAGCAGAAGTAACAATAGGACAGCAGTAGATATAGAGGTATAGACAACTACTACTAAGTGTAATATGAATAGATGTGGTAGTAGTAAACTGTCACTACTAATTTTGAAAGCTGTGACTGTTGAAACTGTAGCAATATGCTTCACTTGCCTCAAAACCCTTCTTATAAATTCCAGAAATGCTATACTGAACAGAACTCTATGGGATTATGCATTTAGAACTGAGGAGAAACTCAAGAGGCTAATTAGAATAACATCTAGTCCAATCCCATCATTTTACAAATGAAGAATTGAACTCTGAGGAAATTTAAATGATTTTTCTGACAACACACAAGTGGCAAGCATTGGAGGCATGATTTAAACTAATGGCCATGACTCCAGAGCTGCTATTCTTTGGAGTATATCTCAATACCTCCACCTTCCTTTTCTCCTCTAGACACTCATTACTTGTGCTATCAATTTATTAAAAGGAAAATAATTACATAATGTTATCCATCACCTTCATAATATTTTATGATTTACCACCCAACCTATTGTGAACCTGTTGTAGTTTGTGAATATACTTAGGAAAAATATGGTGCTGATTATAGAACACAGCACTTCTTTCAAAATGACGTTAAAATGTGCATTCAGAGCTGCTTTCTAGGTGATAATATCACCCCCCAAAAAGGACTATCTAAGGCATATTAATGAATGAGGAATAAATCATCCTACCTGATGCTCCTTAATGATGGGTTTTGTTGGATGCAATATTCAGAGTGAAGTAACATTGGCTTACCTAAAGCACAAGGTTGAGTTGAGAACCATATTACATTCCATGATTGATATCTACAAGGAAGTAGAGTCCTTTGCCAAGTTCTTAGTAAATGTCTGATGAATTGAAGTGAATAAGGAGGATAGAAATATTTTAAAAATTGCTAAAGGTAATTTTTTTTTTATTCTCTTTGTTGATGCCATTTGACCAGATCCTTTCCTTTCCCAAATATAGAGTAAGGTAAGGTAGAATGATTGATAGACACATGAGTATTATCTTCTCTTTCACTCTGTACAAATAACAATGGTAGCAATATTAAACTTTTATATTATATGTTGATATTAGCTTTTAAATATTTAACATTGATTATGTTTTATGAAAGAATATTTAGTTCAAGGATATAGTCTGAAATAGGCATGAGGCTAGGATTGTGGGGACTTTCTATTTCTTCATCTTTAGGGAAACAGAACAAGTAATTCCATTTTGCATTTCCTGTACTGAAAGGTTGAATATAAAAGAAGTCTTTCAATAATATTTCTTCTCAACGTGTACATAAATTTTATTTAAAATTGCATATTAATCCTAAATGTATTTACTTGGTTTTACTATAACATATGCACATATATACATATACAATACAATACATATACATATACAATACATATATGTATATGTGTGCATGCATATATATTCACATATGTGAAAACATCTATAAATGTATGCATACATGCCTGCATTTATACAAACATACATTCATACATACATGTATGTATATATACAACACAGGCACATGCACACATATTGGCACACACACATATCTGATGACAAAATGCAATAGTCCACTTAAAATGAAGTTAAAATGAATGTGAAGATTATATATTATTTTTAAAATTGTTTTTATATTCCCAGTGACATATATGATTTCTAGCAAATGATAAACTCATTAAAAAGAGCTTGTTAAATGAATATATGTTAGAGTATGTTTCTTTTTCTTTTTTTCATTTCTTGAGATTGAGAATTGAGCTAGTAGTTTTATGGTTGAATATAAACTTGAAGATTAGATAAAATATACACTTTCATTTTTAAAAGAAATATTGTACTGTGGTTTTACATGGGATGTCAATATTTCTGGAAAGTAGTGATTATTGCTTAAGGACATACATGAAGGCTCTGTGTTTGCTTTCTTTGGAATGCTAACCTCCTTGATAATAGCGTTTGACTGAGGAATTCAGATCTGAATCTAATGGAACCCAAAGCTCACTTTCACTGTGATTAGCATATTTCCTTAGCATTTACAATATCTTAAGGATTCCTTATTCCAATTCTTGAAAGCCAATTAAAATCCCTCCTGTGGACTCGGTGTGAAAACCTCATGCATAACTCAAAAAAAACAGAAAAACCCAAAAAAACTAACTCACATAACACCTCCTTGTTGAAGAATGATTTAATGAAGAAAAAAATCAGTGGGTTTCTTAATTTGAAAATAGCATGGAATGTGGTCACTCCTGGTAGCACTGAATGGGAGGGAGCAGTTACATCTTGAAATGTACCTCATATCACTGCATGGTGTACAGTCATCAGGGCTGATTAGAAGAATATGCAGATAAGGAGATTGAAGTTATCGTGATTCATTACATTTAAGATGCTAACATTTCCATTTGGGAATAAAATGTGCTATGGCTTTCTTCTTCGTTTTTATTCCTCTATTTGCCTTCAAAACTAAATGTCAATTCTCACCTCTTCCATGAAAGCTGCCCCAGTCATTCTAGTTCATCTTGGTCTCTGACATTTGTGACAAACATTATTGTTGATATGCTTTATGCCAGAATTTAGCTTCTAAAGATAATCTGACCTGAGTGGGCATGCTTCAGTCTTGTGAACAGAGGATTTGATAGATTTAACGCATCTTGAGGGAAGAGATCCTGTTATACTTCTTTGGAACTGTTAAATTGCCCGTGGTGCTGAATGCTATCTATGGGTAATATATGACGTTGTTGTTGTAAACTTGGCCTAAGTGTCTTTCTCTTTTATTTTTATGTCTCTACCAGTGATGTCAGACTTCATCCACCTCCAACCTATCAACCTTCCAAAAAAAAAAATGTCTTGCGTGTTTTGTGTTGCATGTAGGGAGGGGAGGAGGGCACATGAAAAGGGAATTGTGGATAGACAAAGGGTAAGGATACTACAGCAATAGATAATGGGAAAAGGAATGGTCTAATCTTGATTTTATAGTATTGATATAAATAAGAAATTTTTGGAGGTGAGGGAAATCTCCAAAATATAACCTCTTAATCTATGGTCACCCAAATCCTTATTTTAAAGTATTTTTTTTTTTGTCCATTTCCTATCAAAACCTCATGAGCCCCAATCAGGGTGTTTCCTTTATTTGTAAGTCAGTGGCATAGCTAAAAACAAAGATATTTAATGAAATAACAAAGTAGGAATAGAATATTTCCCCCATATACCTGATGCAATGATGTTCCGTCTGTGATATTTGGAATAGCCCTATCTCTGATGAATTAAAGATTCATCACAGTGGACAATGGAGAGGTCCATGATGAGCACAAACGGAGGCTTCATAAAACCAATGAAGATTACAAGTAAAACACATCATCAATCTATTGTAAACCGGGGAAAGAAGATGAGCTATTTCAGGGAGGAAGATCCACGGAGGCAATATAGACAGCCTGATCATTCCAGTGATCCCTCATGATTTTGGGAGAAGGCAATGAAGGCCTACAGCACAAAACGTGTACTTGCAGTGAACTTTCTGAAGAAAATGGACAATATTCACACATAATGGACAGGAATGAGTGAGTTACTATACACATTGTTGGGGGGAACTACAGAATCTTCATAAGATTCAAGATGTATGTGAGTGAACTTGGGACACACTCTCCAATATAATACATAATACATCATCAGTGAAAAGAGTGGATACATGTCTGGAACTGTTACACCTATTCAAACATATGTGGGTGGCTCAATATATAAAAATCACACTTGGAGAAGTGTATATACAGGTATAGAATTCATACCTTTAATAATTTGGCTTCAAGGTCAGTTTCTGGTGATGTTACCACTGGCTGGCATATAGATGTATAAACAATTGATGTAATCTCTTCCAAGTGTTACTCTCATTTCTCCTCTGCATAATCCTTTGTTGGATCTATAATTTTATGCTTCTACTGGCTTCTGGGTTTTGAAGTTTCCATTTTCAACAAGCTACTGAAAGGCATCCATTCAGGGCTTTTTTCTGGCTGAGTCAATCACATCTGATTGAGTGTAATAACTTGAATGTGTCTTCTTGTTAAAGGGGGTGGGGTCTCAACTCTTGAATCAAAAGTAAGTCCATTAGAGATAATGCCAACCTAAGGGGAAAAAATAAGGCAGAGCATCCCTACAATTTATTGAAGATTGGCTTTGGAAAATGAATATTCCTGTTAAAAGTAGCTATGTCTTTTACTGAAATGCCTATTTGATTTAAACTTAGAAATCTCTGTAACTATTCTTCAGTTAAATTATACTATTGCTGTTTTCTCTCAAAAAACAATTTTAGTTTTTTTCCCTATATCCCCTTTACTTTTTCAGTTTCCTTTTGTATGTTGCTTTCTTCCACTAGAATGTAAACACTAGAACGTAATATGAGGTTGTTTTTCTTCTTGTATTTCTTTCTTCTTGCATTGAAAACATTTAGTCATGTGCCTAGCTCTTAGTAAATGCTTGATAAATACTGTTGGCTCACTTGTTGACTGAGGGAGGAAAAATCATCCCACAGAGCTTTGTGGTTCAATTAATTAATTAAGGTAGATAGATAGATAGATAGATAGATAGATAGATAGATAGATAGATAGATAGCTTTCAGTGCCTATTATGTGTCAGGTATTGGACCACATACTGGGCTATAATTCTAAAACATGAAACAATACCGGCTTACAATGAGCTTATAGTTTAAGGAGGGAGAAAACGTGTCAAACGCAAAAAACATACAAAGTAGCTTAATAAAATGTGCTTTGGAAGGAAAGGTTCTCAGAGTAGGGTGATAACAACTAATATTACATACAGAAGATAGCATTAACCTACATCTTGAAGTAACAGAGGGAATCTGTAGATGGAGGGAGTATAGCCCAGTTGTGAAGAGTTAGGGTTAAGGTCAGACTTCTAGGGATGAGGTATAGAAATGGGAGATGGTGGCCGTATATGCGGAACAAGGATGATAACTTTTTGATTGGGTTACAGAAGATAGGAGGGGATCTGCGTGTGTGTGTGTGTGTGTGTGTGTGTGTGTGTGTGTGTGTGTGTGTATCTGATAGGTGTAAGGAAAGGTTTTATTATTTGTTTGGAGGCTAGAACAAGTCTAATGGTAGTAGATAAGGAACTAGTTAATAGAATGCAGGAAGAGATCCGGGGATATTGGATCAAGTGAATATGTAGAGGTGTTTATTCTAAATTATGGTGACCAAGTTCTTATTTGATTCCTGCCATGAGAATGAATCTGAGAAAGACTGAAATTAAATTCAGAGGTTTGATCATCCTCTTCTTTAAGCTCCACCAAGCTGGTCTTTGTTAATGTCTATGTATCTGGTTAAAATATTAAACACACATAGAGTACTTTTTGGTTTGCAAAGGACTTTACAAATCATATTTTATTATATCCTCACAACAACAAAGAAGGCAGTTTTGAGACAAACTGACGTTAATTCTCTTACCCAGCCAACAAACATCTGAGGCTGAATTTGAACTTAGTTCCCCTTGATTTCAGGTCTAACATTGTATCATCTTCTACCATGCCATTTAACTGTTAAAGAATTCTAGATATTTCATCATGGTGTAGACAGAATATTCAGAAGACATTCAGAAGACAGGATTACTACTTCAGCTTTACCACAACTCAAGGATGACTTAAAGCAAGTCACTTCCCCTCTATGGTCTCATATTCCTCCTTTATACAAATTGTACATTGGAATATATATTCTCTAAGGTTTCCTTTTAGCTCTCTAATTCAATGATTGATTCTCCACAAAATCAATTTTTTTCTACCTCTAGGACAGAGAATGGGAGAAGAGACTGGTTATTTAATAGATAAGATATAGTGTAGTAGGTGAGTGGGGGAATGATAATGGAGCTTTATTTCTAGTTTCAATTACATAACACTTTGGAGTCCATAGATCATCCATTGTTACCAGTATTAATAGTATAGCTAGTAGAAGAAGTAACAGTAGCAATAACATTAATAGAAAGGATAATGATATACATTTACACATTCCTCCTGGATTTTACAAAGTGTCTAATGTTCATTGTCTTATTTGATTATAACAGCCATCAAGTAAATACTTTGAGTATTGTTTTCATACTCATTTTATATATGGGTCAGCAAATAAATAATTACAAAGTACCTATTATATGCTAGACACTGTGCTAAGAACTGGGGACACAAGGAAAGGCTTAAGATAATTCTTGCTCTCAAGGGACTCACAGTATAATGAGGGAGAAAATATGCAAACAATTATGTACAGAAAAATTTATACAGGATTAAGTATAGATAATTCATAGCAGGGAGACACTAGCATTAAGAAGGATTGGTAAAAGGTTTCATGTGGAAGAAAATAATTTCTTGGGACTTGGAGGAAGCCAGAGAAGCCAGGAGGTGGAGATGGGGAGGGAGAGAATTCCAGATAAGGGGGACAGCCGGGGAAAATGGTTGGAGTCAGGAGATCTAGTATCTTGGGTGAAGAAGAGAAAGGAGACCAATGTCACTGTACTGCAAAACATATGACAGTAAAGCATAAGAAGATGAAGTAATTGTGAAAAAGAAAAGGCAAATGACATGGCCATTGATTGACTCAGATCATAGGAGTCTGAGCCAAGATTGCAATTGGAATATGCATAGTATAAATCAAGTGGTGTCTCGAATCTTCCCTCAGAGTTGCACATCACAACACATTTATGCACGTAGGAAGCGGAGTGATACTGTGAGATTCCAGGTTCTGACTCTATCTAGGTGACCTTGAGAAAGTCACCTGTCTGGATTTCAATTTCGTCAACTACAAAATGAGAGGGTAGTATCTGATGACTTCTAAGGTACTTTTCCAGCTCTGAATCTCTGATTCTGTGAATCTAAATTTCAGCTGCTTAGTAAGTGTTTCTTAAATGTATGAATGAATATTAGAGCTATGGTACCAAAGTCTAAGAATAGCCATAGGATATCACAGAAAGCTTAAAGAAAAATTCAGAATCTCATTACTACTGAATAAAGATCCTTAATCTCTTTCAACTTTACTTCCTGCCATTGTCTACTTGACAGCACTCTCTCCCTGGTGTGAGGATGCACCGAGACTGAGGAAGTATGAGGCTATGTGCAATGGGTAATCAGAAGATGATTTTCTAATGACCTATTGACTGCCATCACCAATGTCTGATATGAAAGCCAATATCTATCTGACTGGAACTGCAGCCCTGCATCATTAATTTGCATATCATGAGGCAATTACCATCCAGAGAATATTTGTTGTTATTAAACTCCAGTCCTTTTTCAATTAAGCGTCTTATAATTGGGCACTAAAATTTTCAATGACAAGTTTTGTTTAGCCTCCTCTAACAATAATAGACCAATAAACGGGGAAATCAAGGACCACTGGCAATACCTGCTGACTGGCTTAGGCTGTCTGAAGCTAATGAGAGTTATTTTAGAACCTGCCTGACAGCCTGCCAATTTGGGAGTGCACTCCATTGCAGGCATGCTGTTAAATGAGTGGAAGTTGGGTTCTGACACACAACTAATCATGTCAGACTGCCAAATGTCATCAGGGTGATGGTGACAATGTTTCTTTAAGAGGATTCATCCCACACACTCAGCAGCAGCCACTGAAGGCTACAACTCCCTTGGTTTTTGAAGAGAAGAAGGGAAAAGTCTCCACTCAGCTTCATGAAAAATGTAGACCCGTCTAAATGGCAATTTCAGCCTGAGAAATCCCGCCAAAGCAGAGCCTCCACAAGAGTGTAAATCTCAGGGCAAGATTCTTCCTGTGCAATCTGGCAACAGGCAAAGCTCTCTGTTATGTCAGAGAAGCTAAATGTTTGCTTTCAATTCACTCCATAAAGACAACTTGTTGGAGTTGAATGAAATAAGAAATGTCTTCACATATTTGCTCAAAAGATCTTGGCCAATATTTGATGTTCCCAAATTTTTGGCAAGCTGAAACAAATGGTCTGACTTCCTAACTATGATTAAATACTGTTAACTGTTACACGTATGCTGCATGTGGATTTTTTTGAAGCATCATTAAAAGAAAGGAATCACTGTCCTTGGTTTTGATCCATCATGAGAACATAGATTGAGATTTGGAAAAAACCCCAGAGACAATCTAATCCAAATCATTCATGAAGAAATTAAGTCCCAGAGAACTTCAACCATTTTACCAAGAGTTCACAAGTACAAGAAGAATTCAAACCAAATCATCTGTCTATAGAGGTAGGGCTTATTCCAATAGACCACACTGACAATCAAACAGTCAATAAGTATTTATTAAGGTATGATGTACTAGGTACTAGTGATTCAAATTAAAAAAGAAAAACACAGCAAGGTGGCTCAGTGGATAGAATGCTAGTCTTAGAAGTCAGAAAGACATGAGTCTAAATCCTGCCTCGGATACTTACTAGCTGTGTAACCCTGGGCAAGTCACTTAATCTTTCTTTGAGAAGGGCACACTGGATAAGAAAATGATAAATCACTCCAGCATTTTTTCCCAAGAAAACTCCACAGACAAAATTGGTATGTTGTGGAACGTGGCCTCATAAATAGTTGGACATGGCTGAACAATTGAGCAACATGTTTGATGTGCTGTAGCAGTGACTGGTAAGAAATAAACAAACAAATAAAGGAACGAATGAATGAATAAGTAAGTAAATAAATAAACAAGGAAATAAATAAATACAGAGGCAGAAATGCAGACAGATGGAGAGGCAGACAGGTAGATAGATAGATAGATAGATAGATAGATAGATAGATAGATAGATAGATAGATAGATAGATAGATGGATAGATGAATGGATGAATCAATGAATGAATAAATAAATAAGTGAATAGATAGGTAGATACATACATAGATATATAAATGAAGGAATGCATATATGTTTGCATGTATGTATATAAATGTCTATATGTGTATGTATATAAGGGAAAGCTCTTGCCCTTAAAGAGGGCATTCTACTAGGAGACTGAACATGATCACAGATAACTATATGAGTTCCTAATTGTATTATAAATATTATTTCATTTGATCTTCCCAATATACATAAGAACTAGATGCTGTTATTATCCCCATTTTAAAGTTAAGGAACCTGGTGTAGACGAAAGCTAAGTGACATGTCCAGGGAAACACACTTCGCAAGTGTCTGAAGCCAGATTTGAACTCAGCTCTTCCTGATTCCAGACTATTATTTGTTTTGCCTCCTAGCTATTCCCTCTGCCTCTGTTCTTGCTTTCTCACTCTCTAAATGTACACACACATATTGGTTGTACATAATAATTATTCTTGTCTAGGTGACACAAACTTATTTTTAACAGTTCATTTTCATTTTTATGGCACTGTTTACTTATCTGTAATATCAATAGTTTTATTATAATTGCATTTATTATTATTATATAGCATTGCAAAATTTACAAAATATCTCACATCATGATTTCATGGAATCCTGGCAACAATCCCTGAGATAAGCACCATCTTTATCTTCATTAAACTGAGATTTAGAAAAGTTAAGTGAACTGCCTCAGCTCAAATTCGCAAGAAATGTGAGACACAATTTGAACCCAGATTTTCCTAATGAAGTTCGTTATTCTTCCCAATATATCATATAACCAATCTGTAATGGGTTAATAGTAGTTAAATGATCCAATTCATGGGAATCTTCTAAGGGAAATATTTTGCTTATCTTAACACACTGTCACAGTGTGAATTATGCAGTCTAGGAAGCACTCTGCACTTTCCCTAGCATGCTCCCAGCCAGGACCTTTAGTCTGCCCACCCTGCCCAACGTTCAGTTTTCTTGAATATATTGTCTTCACCCTTAGAAAATAAGGTTCTTGAGGAAAGGAAGTGACCATCTGCTTGCATTTTCATTCTACTGCATAGCACAGTGTTACATAAATGCTTGTTTACTTGGCTTATTCTCATGTATCACATTTGTGAAGTTACCCCGCTATGTTTATACTTACATATTCAGAAGAAGAAAATGAACAAACAAAGAAAGAATTCAGCCTGAGAAATTGGTTTGACCAGCATTACAAAATTCAAATCAGAGCAAATATCAAAAGACTGTTATGAAAGTCTGTTCAATTTTAATAATTAAAAAAGGAATGAAACATTTGGGTCAAAGGGCAATTTGCATAAAACACTCTTCCCTGGTAGATTGATCACTCAGTGCTCCTTGGCTGTGTGAGAGTAGAGCTAGTGAGAGCTAGAGAGGGGATTGCTCCTCCATTTTTTATCTTCCAGCTTCCAGACAGAAGAAATGTAGTTCCAAAGTCTCTTCGTGAAACCAAAGAGAGTGGGCGCCTGAAAGGAGAGAAAATCTGGGAAGCTGACGTGTAGAAGAGCCAGCACCTCATTCACATCCCTCTTGATAGTCTTCTAAACCAAGAGACTGGGAAATTTTCCTTTTGGTAAGATCTGGAGCTCTCTCTTGATTGAATTATCTCTTTCCTAATGGGAAAATATATTCCCCTTTGTATATTTTCTGGTATATATTCACACATGTGAATTTTCTCTGATCTCTATTTCATTCTATGTATGGATAAATGCATTTATTTGCTACTTAATATGTATGTATACTGTGGCATTTGCTGGGAAGGGAGTCAAGCCTTGAATAGAAAGCTTGGCCTCACTTTCCAGATTAAGGGATAGCTATAAGCAACATAGATTGAAGTTAAAAAACAATCCTTGAGGAAATATTTAAAGGAGGAGGTAAATATAGTTCTATTTTTTTACCCCCTTCTTCAGCAAAGAAAAGAATGGTCAGCATCTAACCTCAAACTGTTGTTTCTTCTCCTGGCTGGAACCAAATTCTCTCTGGGATAAAAGTTGAGTGAGGACACGAAAGAGAGCTGTCTTGCTTCCCTTTCATTCACAACTAGAGAGATCTACATGGACATACGTAATCTACTAGGATAAAATATACCAAAGACATATCCTAAATTGTATTGCTGTTCTTGATTGGTTTAGACATATGGTTTCATTAGTGTGGTGATTTTTTTGTGTATATGTGGATAGTTTCTGTTTGTAACTTTTAGTTTAAGAGAGTTACCTGGGAGACTGAAGGATTAAGTGATTTACCTTAGGTCACACAGCTACTATGTGTTAGAAGTCATAAAACTTGACTCTAAAACTAGCCATCTTACCACTTTTCAACACTTCTCATTTAAAAATTACATACACTCATATATGTGTGCACACATGTACACACACATGCCACCCTATGAAATGAAACTTCTCAACTACCACCTCAGTATCTCATCTATGACAGTGATAACCAAGGAACATACAGACACACACATATAAGCACACACATATATACACACGTATGTATACACACATATACATATATACACATACATACATACATATATACCTACACAAATATCTTCCACATTATTAGTATAGAAATTTAGGGATCTGGAAGAAATCTACCTAATTTTCCTTTAAAAAATTATTATATATTTGTCATGCATTGTTTTCTTTAAAATCTTGTGGAAGGTATTTATCGTTTCAATAGGATGCCCCTTCTGAGAAAGAGATATTTCTTTAACGCTGTCTGTACTCTTAGTTGTATGACATAATAGGGTTTCTTCTTATTTCTGAAGATAAATGAATTCCCAATTTGACAATATGAATATTCCCTCCACTAATGTAGATTCCAAAGTCTCTGTGCCTTTCTTGGTAGAACATCTTTATAAACAGGACTATGTGAGACTTGCCCCAACCCTGAACCTAGAATAGCTGGATAACCACTTACATTATTTCAGCACCTCAGAATCAAAAGAGGTTTTCCTGTACTTAGCAAGAATATGTTTAACATATGATGCTGCCAAGTGCCCTAGAAGTCTTCCCCATCCTGTGTGGTCACAGTCCATTATGGTCTGGTAGCAAATATACAACATAACTTCTGTGTATTCATCCTATCACTATTTCAGCCAAATTTCAAGAGATCCCTCCTAAATCATTCTTTACAACATGCTTCAAATCTTCAAACATTTATTAAGCAGCTACTACATGCTAGACATGTGTGCAAAATTCTAGGGATAAAGAAAGGGGTAAAAGATAGTTCCTGTCTTCAAAGAGTTTATAATCTACTCAGGGAGACAGCATGCACCATATATATACAAACAAGCCCTATATAGTATAAACAGGAAATATTGTTATTCCTTCGTTGTAAAGAGGACCAATGATATCACTTGAAAATATCTTGACTTGTGTGTGCATTAGATGTACGAGAAGGCAGTTGCACAAAGTTGTCAGCCTTACTCTCTTTTCCAGAGTGATTGAAATTCAATGGCAAGATTAAAAGTGAAGACAACTGGCGATGGCCCAGGATGCAACCTTGGCACCTTCAATGTTTGATCAAGTTATAAGCTCTTCACAATGGCTATGTCAACTGCCTTCATGGACCTTGGAACAAATTGTTCTCGTCCATCCATTCCAGCAGAGGAAGTCTTCACATGTTTGGTATAGATACCCCTCCCCAATGGGTTTGAGGCCTGCTGATTACCCTCAATCTCTCTTAACAGATTCTTGGAGCCACATACAAGAGTTAGTTGAAAGGTGGACACGAAAGATAGATGAATGGCCCTGAGAAGAGCTTGGCAAGTTCTCACATCAGAGGTGCTCATCCTCCCTGAACACTTCATACAACACAAATAGCAAATAGTTAGCAGAGAGAAGGAGGCATACAGTAAAAGAAGGAATTTTATTTGGGATGTGAAGGAAGTTTAAAAGGTCAGTAGGTGAAGTAGAGAAGAGATAATGTTCTAGGAGTGTAAATGAGCCAAGGAGAATACCAAGAGGCAAGATTTGAAACATGTAGTAGGCCAGGGTCTCTAGATCAAAGAGTATATGTTACAGAGTAAGAACTAAGAAGACTGGAAAGGTAGCAGGGGGCTAGATTATGAAGAGCTTTAAATGTCAAACAGGGGATTTTTAGTTGTTTCCTAGAGGAAATAGGAGAACACAAGAGTCTTTGAACAGAGACGTGACATTGTGAGACCTGTTTTAGGAAAATCATTTTGGTGGTTGAAAGAAGGGTGCCTTCATTGACTATTGCTTTAGTAAAGATGTGAGGTGATGACTATATAAACATAAATTATATAAGGAAGAGAGAATAGATTTGTAATTTCATTGGCACAAGGAACTCCAAGGAGGGAAATATCTGTCCACCAATCTAGGTCAGTAACTGTTAGGGACAACGAGATATTAAGGAAACTCTCAGGGTCACAAAACTACTATTTGTCAGGCTTTGCCTTGAATGTTAGTCTTTCTGAGACTAAGATTAGCCCTCAATCCACTATGCAACACTCCTTCACACACACACACACACACACACACACACACACACACATGTAATAAAATGTAATAAAAGTGCACCCATTTTTAGTGTAGCTAGAGGAGGAATATAAGAGATTGGTTACCAAAGGAAAGTGGTCAAAGTACAAACCAAATTGATTCTTTCAATATTTTACTTTTCTGTGATCTCTTGTTGTATATGATCCTTACAGCAAAGTATGGTGGAAATAACACTAGATTTGGAAAAAAGGAGACGGGTTCAAATGCTTCTCCCAATCATTTAAATAGCTCTATCGTCAAAGAATAAATCTTTCCAAGCCTCAGTTCCCCAACATATAGCATAATAATTCTTGTGCCAACCACAGGGCTTTCAGGAAAGTGATTTGTAAACCGTGAAATCCAATGAAAGTTAACTATTTTTTTATGTCAATTCTTTTAACTGAGGACAATCTCTAAAACTTCTGCATCTATCAACAGAGTTCATAGAGGTACACCTCTGTTTTGTGAATTTTAACATATCTTAAATTATTGCATTTTATGTAGGTTTATAAAAAATAATTTGAAATCACTTGGTTAAAAAATGCAATTTAAAAGTCAAATATCTATTTTTTGAATACTGATTTTACTTACCTCTCCTGTTTAAGAAAGCCCTGTTTATTAAAACTTAAATGCGGGGGAAAAATATGTCCCTAGTGGGAAAAAAAGTTTAATGGAACTTTTTAGATAGGGTGATGTTAATCACATAATACTGTGGATAAAACTTTTATAAATGAAAGTACAAAAATCATGCATTTCTATAAAACTCCCTGGCCTGATATTTTGACAAAATCCTCTGAAAATATATTTCTGAAAATCTTGAGTAAAATACTTTGATGAACTTTAACCAAAACATATATTTGTTTCATATGTTAATTGATTACCTCTTTTCTTTCTGCTCTTCAAGTCATCAAAAAGCATTTTTTGAGCACCTCTTGTATTACCCGCACTGTGCTAAATGCTACAGATTCTAAGAAAGACAAAAATACATTCTCTACAATCAAGGTGTTCACAATATTAAATTATTATTATTATTATTTATATTTCTACCAAAAACATGGTATTGACTTGGATTACATTAAGCTTGTTTTTTCTTCCCCTTTTCCAAAATGACAAGGTGTATGTAAATATGTTGTATCAAAGATGTATAATTTTTGAAAAAGTAAATTATAATTATCTGACTACATGAAAGTAGTTTGCCAGGAAATAGACAGGATGAAATTCCAGGTTTACAAAATTATGCATTTTTTTTCTGTGAATGATAGTAAAGTTAAATTTTATGCAAGAGCTTTAAAAATTACAAGCAAGGTTCTAACCAGTTCTGAATCCATCTAGTTATACTGTCCACTGAGAACCTGTCCATCTTTTCCACACCAACAACATAGGTATTTCTCAAAAGCTTTGTATAAATCTAGTTAATCAATTAATAAACACTTATTAAGTGCTTACTAAGTGTGGCTTTCATTCTCTGCTCTTCTAGGTTATAAAACATCTCAAAAATTTAATAACCTAATAGCCTTAATAACCTTAATATGGCATGATCTCCTCTTGGTGATACCATTGTGAATCTTTGTAAATTACTGTTTTCTTGATTTTCAGTAACCACCCTTTAATGATTCTCATTCAAATTTCCCTAGGAATTGAAATCAAGATCAGTAGTAGCCTACTGGAAGGACAATTAGACCTAGAGACTAGGAGATCTGAGTTCAAGTCTAGCCTCAGACACTTAATAGTTGCATGATCTTGGGGAGGTTACTTGACTTCTGTCTATCTCTCTTTCCTTATCAATGAAATGGGAATAATAATAGCACCTAGCACACAAAGTTGTTATGAAAATAAAATGAAGTAACATTTTAAAGAAATTTACAGATCTCAAAGCACTTTATAAATGTTATTGATTATTATTAATGGAAGCTAGATGACACAATGGATAGAGCTCTGTTTCTGGAGTCAGGAACACTGATCTTCCTGAGTTCAAATCTTGTGACCCTGGGCAAGTCACTTAAGCCTGTTTGAATCAGTTTCTTCATCTTTAAAAAGAGCTGGAAAAGGAAATGGCAAACCATTCCAATATCTTTGCCAAGAAACCCAAAATGGGGTCACAAGGAGTTGGACACAACAGAAAAATGACTGAAATCATTATTAATAATTTTAATGAACTAATTAATAATTTTTGTTGTTATTATTGTCAGCAGCAACCAAACAGGCCTTATTTTATGATCTTCTCGATTTAAAACTATCATATTTGCCCTTTTTCAGTCCTGTGGTATGTCTCATATTTCTCAACTATCTATCAGTTATCACTGAAAGAGGCACATCAATCACATGTACACATTCATCTTGCTGGCTGTATAACACAAATCTATAGTACTGAAAGTAACATTAATAGACATATAGAAAGTGAATAAGAATATTTTTTAAGACACTTCGACTTTGAAAGATTTTCTGCTAGGGTATAGAAGGATTCATATTTATATCAGTGTAGGTACCACCCATCTAGGCAAAATTCACAGGATCTTAAAATCTAGATTGGTAATAACCATTGAGGTCATCTTTTCCAACCTCATTCTAAACTTGAAGAAAATTTGGTCTCAGATAAATACTTCACAACTTCCAGAGTCATTTTCCTAAGAAAGTTAGTTTCTACAGCCAGGTTTTGAAAGCAGATTCCATCACTCCAAAATCTGTGAATTTCTCACTGTAGAAATTAACTTTCTTAGGAAACCATGAGGCTTTGTATTTTGCCTTTTATTTTGTTTGCTTATTTTCCTAAAGAATAAAGATGAGTTTCACTATTGCAACAAAAAATAGACCTAAAGTTGACTATGAATTGACATTATGGAATCTAGGAATCTGGCAACCATTTCCTCTTTCCGGGCCTCAGTTTCCTCATCTGTAAAATGTTGGGGTGAGGTATCTTTAAGGTCCCTTCAAGCACTAAATTGTACTTAGATGTTTGAAATGTCATTCATTTTCTTTAAATCCAGGAATTTATGGGGAGGTAAAGGGAGGAGCAATTGTCTTTCTCCAACCTTGGATGATTCAATGATTAATACAGGATTAGACTTTAAAATCCTGGTTTTGAAATTTAATAATTTTATAATTTATGGATAAAATCTGTGTCCCAAATTAGGGCTTCTCAGCCTTCCCTCTTTGAAACTGAAGCCCAAGAATTAAATAGTTTCTGTGTGTTCATCCTGCATTGCCAAAGAAGACCATGACATCAGAGACATGATAACATGAATTGCACTTGACTTTGTTTTGAGGGAGGGAGGGCTGTGCAGGTCACCAGCCTCACTTCTCCTCCAGAGCCGTCTGAATCCAGTGATATTCATCAGGATGACTGGAGGTGACTCAGGATGAGGTAATTGCGATTAAGTGACTTGCCCAACACCACACAGCTAGTGAGTGTCAAATGTATGAGGTGAGATTTGAACTCTGTTCCTCCTGACTCCTGCACTGGTGCTCTATCCGCTGCACCACCTAGCTGCCCCAAATATTTTTGAATATTTTCTATAAGGTCAAAGAACGCTACCTTGAGATCTCAGCTGATCATGACAGGGAGAGTAAAACTCTTCAGATTTCTTTAATGATATCAAAGTGAATCAGCAATAACTGGTTAAATAAGACTTCTTAGCATTTCTTTGGAAAGTCTCCAGGATGCTCTGCACTTAAGGATTTACCCTGATGTTTTTAGAAGGATTGTTACATTTAGGAGCTCAAGGCTTATCCTGTTTGGGACCAAAGAGGCCCAACACCCTTTAGAACAGATGCACTAATACCTCTCAGTGATATGCAGTGGAAAATTAGTTTACGGAATAGAGTGAGACCAGGCATCAACACAGGGAACCAAAAGCTGAATTACACGAGCCTATCCTTGGAGATATCACCATGGAGACGAGAAAAGCCCAAGTTAGTGAAATCCATGAAAGAGAAAAGGTATGATCAGAAAGAGAGCCGCAGATAAATTAAAATCAAATCCTTCTGGCAGCAGCTAAAGCAATATTTATAATCTCCTTCAATTCATGCTTCTATTTTAAATTTCATCTCTCCTGATGGTCCTCAACTCAGTAAATGTCTCTGGCCTATAGGACCAGATATTCCAACTCCAGTTCAATACTTCATCATAACAGAAGTTATTTCAAGGTACATTAGGCTTCTCCAGCTGGGATAAACAAGGTTGTAATATGATGTGTTTGTTCCTTTACAAAAATTATGAAGGAATGGAGCTTTCAGTATCCAGTGAGCTGAGACTGCTGTGTCTGGAAATCTCTAGTCACTTTCAGAGATATTAACTAGACCCTATTCAATCCTGTGCCTGAAGAGGATGGGGGTAAGAGGGAGTAGCCCATATTTCATGTGGCTTTTAGAGAGAAATATAGCTTGAAAAACACTGTTGAGAAGAATGAACAATCATAAACCCAAGAAGAAAGGACAGAGGCATGTTTTGGTTGGTCAGCTTTACTTACTGCTAAGGTGTTTTAGGCATAGTCAACTGAGATGCTACAGAAATCAAAAAAGGCATTTCTTATTGCTCTGAAAATGATATGTAATGGAAATAGAGAGGTACATTGCAGAAGAGGGCTGAGACATTCTGGATTTTGTTTGCAAATGTTTCCAAGAGGCAAAATAGCAATAAATCAAGAGAAAAATAGAAAACAAGTAAAGATCTAGCAGGAGAGAAGGGCAACAATGTAAATTTAGAGGGTAACAGGAACTTAGAGACAATCTAGTCTACCTCTCACAATTTATAGGTGAACAACTAGAGGCCTGGAGACCAAGTCAAGTGCTTTATGTGTGTCACATAGCTACTAAAGGAAGTGCCTGAGTCTGAAGCAGGTCTTCTTTTTGCACTGCAGCATACTGTCTTTCTAATCATGGAAAAAACATGTCAGTCTTTGAGGATGAACAGCACAAATAGTTCTCTGTATAGAAAACCACAGCACAGATATATTAAGACAACAATACTTTCATTCCAACAAATCTTCCATCCAAGAATTCCTTGAATTCTTTTTTTTTGCCATGAAGAATATGTCTAGGTCTATGTTCTTTAAAGAACAGAATAGAGATATTTGATGACATAGAAAGATTGCATAGATCAATAATAGCAAAAATTAGAAGAGTATAGAGATTTTTCTCTTCCATACCAAGTTCCATGGGACTAAATCAAGCTGATTTTAGAAAGAAAATATCTTTTTTCTTTTCCTTTAGGCCCTTCAAAATAATTTCTTCATTAGAAGTATGGAATGTAAGATCTGGAATTGTTTGAAAACTAGAAATGAGGGTATGTATAAATGTTTCCCAATGACTACTTTTCTGAAAATAGTGGTCTTATCTCTATAAATCTTCAAAAATTTTGTACAGGATTCTGTAATATGATATTCTCACTGAGTTCCAGGTATGTTCATAGAACCATAATAATAAGTGCTATGAGGAATTACAAGAGAAGTAGGGGCTATAGAATTCTATTTCTGGGAGCAAAGATGGCAGAGTAACCATTAAATTGTTTTAGTTCTTCCATATTCACCTCCAAACAATCATAAAATAGCGCCCCAGACCACTATCCCTGAATATCCTGGAACAGCACAGCCAGTAGAAAGACAAGGTAGAGCAATATTTTAGCTCAGGAGACTTGGGGGATTGGCAAGAAAGATCCATCTCACTTGTATGAAAGGAGAGCACATTCCAGTACGGGAAACATCCCAACAAGCTAGCAGCAAGTTCCACCTCAGCAAACTAGCTGGAGATCCTGAGACCTAGTGTGGTGGAGGAGACAAATGCCAAAAGCAGGACCACTCCACCCTTCCCCATGTATCTTAGCATATAGCCAAGGCAACCAGTAGATTCCAGCTCCAAGAACCACCATGGGCTTCAGTTCAGTCCAGAGTAAATAGACATCTTCCAGAGAAGAGAAAGTAGGGCAGATATCTGCATGCTTCAGCACAGCTCAGGGAAAACAGAAATCCTCCACTGGCCAGATCTTCATGTACTTCAATATAGCCCAGGACTCAGCACATACCACACACTACCACTAGTAACCCAGCTTAGCACCAGGTAAGCTACCAGATTCCTATGACCTACAGCAGGGCCAGCCACCCCTCACTATACTCCCTCAACACAACACTGGACATGAAGGTTCCCTGTGGACCTCAGGGAAACATCAGCAGCAGCAGGTAAACAACCAATGCCTACAGCCACTAACATAAGAAGACTAAGACAGAGGCCCTTATACCCTGGGGAAAGAGACTGAATTTAAAAGAAAGAAAATACTTATCCAAAAAAATAAAAAATGAGCAGAAATGAACAAATAATAATCTGACTATAAAAAGTTATTAAAAGGACAGGCAAGACCAAAACAAACGTTCATAAGAGGACAACAATGTCAAAACATCAATGGACAAAACTAAGAAAACCTCAAAGAAAAATGGGAAGTGGTCTCAAGCCCAGAAAGAATGAATGAAAGAGATCAAAAAGTAGCTTAAAAATCATATAAGAGAGTTGGAAAAAAAATGGGGAAAGAAATGAGAGTGATGCAATAGAATTATGGGGGGAGGGGAGTCAAGAGATTAGAAAACAGCTTAAAAAGTAGAAGTGGATAAATGGAAAAGGAGACACAAAAATCCACTGAAAAAAACAGCTCCTTAAAGCATATACTTAGACAAATGGAAAAAAAAAATGCAAAGGCTAATTGAGGAAAACAACACCTTAATGTTAGTATTGGATAAGTGGAAGCTAATGACTCTAGGAGACATCAAGAATTAATGCAACACATTCAAAAGAATGAAAGCATGGAAGAAAAACTAAAATAAACTGAAAAACAACTGACCAGGAGAATAGATCCATGAGAGACAATTTAAGAATCACTGGACTATCTGAAAGCCATTCTCCAAAGGAGGTCCTGGACAACATCTTTCATGAAATTATTAAGGAGCAGTGCCCTGATGTCCTGGAACCAGAGGACAAAACAGGAATTGAAAGAATTCATTAATCATCTCAGGAAAGAGATCCCAAAATAAACATTCCAAGGAACATTATAGTCAAACTTAAGAGCAATAAGGTAAAGGAGGAGAAAATACTACAAATAGCCAGAAAGAAGTCATTCAAATATTGGGAGTCACAACTAGGATTACATAGTACATGGAAGCTGCATCACTAAATGATCCAACAACAATGTAATAAATACATCCAGGAGCTGGATGAAGTGCCAAAAATAAAATAAAATAAAATACTATACACAGGTCATTGGTTAATTAAAAAAGAAAGAAAAAAAAATTCAGGTCAAAAATGAAAACTGTGAAATCACCATCAACGACAAATAAATTGAAGCAATCATTAGGAAATATTGTCCCAATTACATACCAATAAATCTGATAATCTTAGTGAAATCAATGAATAATTATGAAAACATAAATTACCCAGGTTAATAGATCAGGAAAGAGAATGCCTAAATAGCTCCATCTTAGAAAAAAATTAATTGAAGAAGTCATAGATGAACTCCTTTAGAAAAAATTTCCAGAACCAGATGAATTTACAAGTGAATTCTCCCAAACAGTTAAAGAACAGTTTAGCTCACTTTCTACACTCCAAGATCAAAATCCCCCTTGAAATCAAATCAAGTTTTGGGCATACTGGCTCTTCAGGGATTCTCTGCTGGGATAGCTGTTTAGCTACAAGATCTGAAGAGGAATCCTACCTTTTAGGTCACTGGCTCAAGTCCAGTAGAAATTCCTCCATATGCACTCAGAATTGAGAGGACAAAGGCAGATCAAAACAAAACAAAACAGATCTCTTTTCCAACGCAGGATGGCTCCATGTTAGGTGTTCTGGGTGTATGAGAAAAAGTTCTTATTACACATATTTATTTAAATATGTCTATGTATTATATGTATATAATATATATGTGTGTGAATACGTATATGTGTATATGTGTATGTACATATGTAGATATAAATGTATTTCATATGTATGTTTGTGTGGATGTGTATGTATTTTGTGTGCCTATATATGTGCACATATATTTGTATGCATGTGTATGTGTGTATATGTACACATGCATATTTCACTAGTATGATCCTTGAGAATTGTGAACTGTGCTGTAATGTCATAATAAGACTTAATTGAAAGTCCTGAATATAAAATGAATTTCATTTTTTGTTTTAAAGAAAATATATGTATTACATATATAAATTTATAATATTTGAATGATGGAAAGAATAAACAAGTCTTTTCTTAAAGCACCTACTTTGTGCCAAGCATTGTGCAAGGTATCAGTATACACAAACAGAAATAAAATAGCCTCTGCCTTCAAAAATTTAAAGAAGTTAAAATTAATGCGAAATCCACAGGTCTGATCCTTTCTTTCTTAATGATTTTTATAAAGAAACTCCAAGAGTTTTGTACTTAAAAGCTGTCTTGAACTACTTCTCTTCGAGAAAACTCAGTTTTGAATGCTAGTTACTTGCCTCAGTTTCCTTTTCAATACTTCTCTTTCTGAACTGAACTTCACAAGATGGCTGTCTTCACTGGGATTTTCCTTCAAAGACACTCTTGATTTCCCTTTCCACTACTGGCTATGTTAGTGAATAGTTGTCTTTCAGTCTGTAGTGGTATGTGACAGAAAGAAGAGTATACTGAGTAATCTATATGGTCTTTCTGAATTCTAAGATTCCTGGATTCTTCCCATGGTACCAATCAATTCTAAGATGCTCTTTTCATAAAATTCTCAAAGGAGTCAGATGTAAGGAATACTAGTCATCCCCAAATGGCACTGTGACTATTTTTCACATATTGCTTTGATAATATTCTACACAAATATGTGAATCTGAGGAGTCAGGAATGATTATTACCATAATTTTTAAGATAGGCAGCTTGAAATTCAGAGAGGCTTAATAAATCAATCAGTCAATGAATATACATCTAAGTTCCTTCTATGTGACAGATATCATGTTAGGTGTTAAAGATACAAAACCAAAAATAAAACTCTGTATAATCAAGGATCTGAATTCTTTCAGGGGAGACAGTATAGATGCATATATGCATATGCATTTCAATAAAGAGAATTATTTTGGTCACTGTCATCTGGA
The DNA here is from genome assembly GCF_028372415.1 of Notamacropus eugenii. Taxonomy (NCBI): domain Eukaryota; kingdom Metazoa; phylum Chordata; class Mammalia; order Diprotodontia; family Macropodidae; genus Notamacropus; species Notamacropus eugenii. Next base: position 13,027,429 of record NC_092877.1, read on the forward strand.
CATGAGTATCATGAAAGTTCTGAGGCAGGAAGCAACTTTTAATGGAGCATGGAAAGAAAGAAGGGATCCTAAATGTTGTATGTCAGGAAGGATCACATTCTACGCATAGAGTAGCAGCCTGTTCAAAAGTACAGTGATGGGAGATGGTAAAATACATTGCTTTTTCCCCCTAACCTTTGGTCAAAAAAAAAAAAAAAAAGAGGAGAGATAAAGATAGCTTGAGAGAATGACAGGATGCAGTGAGGTTAGAAAGAGGTAAGTTCACATGTGGCCTCAGGCCTTACTAGCTGTGTAAATGTGGGAAAATCGCTTAACCCTGACTGCTGCAGTTCCCTCATCTGTAAAATGAACTGGAGAAGGAAATGGCAAACTCTTCTGGTATCTTTGTCAAGAAAAACCCCAAATGGGGCCACAAAGAGTTGAGTGTCACTGAAATGACTCAAGGTTGAAGAGAACGAATGAGACAGTGTATATATGATGATTACATACATGCAGGCACACATACACACATTTAAATACATGTATGCATGTATGTATGCATATGTGTATATGTGGGTGTATATCTATATATGTGTATATATGTACATGTGTGTGTGTGTAAATGCTATCAAGTTCTTTTTTTACTTTTTGGTTAGATGAGACAAGGGCAACCAGAAGTACATACCCATCCCCAGTCTCATATTGGTGTAGACAGACATCACATCCCTTTCTTTATTGGTAAACATAATTTGACTAACTCCCAGCTCATATCCCTGATTGACAGTGGATTTTTTTCATTGCTTTATTCCATTGGGGAGCTAAGGTGATATGCATTATTTAGAGGTTTCTATTTTCAGAAAAAAAAGTGGTAAGGAGAGAATTAGGTTAAGCTTTGCCCATCCTGACCCCCACCAATCCCCAAATTTTCTCAGCAGGGTTGGCATTGTCATTCTTCAATCCTTTTTATCGCTGATGATTGCTAGGTTCTATGACTCCATCCTTCATATTTTCCCTTTGTGCATTTGTACAAGGAATTCACCATTCCAGGAAGGTGCTGCCTTCCCATGAGCTCTCTTTGCTTCTCCATCTTTTTAGGTTCAGTTCAGGTGTTGCCTCCTCCAGCACGTTATTTCCTGATATGACCCTTTTTTTTGTGGTTATTTGCGCTTTATTGTCCTCTCAATTTGCTTTATATCACAGGTAATTGTGTACCTGTTATGTTCTCTTCAGGAGAATGTAAACTCCTTGAAGTGCATCTCTCTCTCTCTCTCTCTCTCTCTCTCTCTCTCTCTCTCTCTCTCTCTCTCTCTCTCTCTTCTCTCTTTCTCTCTCTCTCTCTTTCTCTCTCTCTCTTTCTCTCTCTCTCTTTCTCTCTCTCTTTCTCTCTCTCTCTCCCTCTCTCTGTTTCTCTCTCTCTCCCTCTCTTTCTCTCCCCCCCCTCCCTCTCTTGTTCTGTCTCTGTCTCTGTCTCTCTCTGTCTCTCTCTCCCTCTCCCTCTCTCTCGCTCTCTCCTCCTCTCCATTCTTTCCTTTCCTCCCTCCCTTCTTTCTTCTTTGACTCCTTCCTTCTTTCCTCTCTCCCTTCCTTCCTTTTTCCTGAACCTGACGGTACCTCATGTTTGTGGAACTTCATTGAGAATACATGCACACTTATAGAAACATACTTTTAGATATGACAGCCATTATTGTATAGTGGAATGGTAACTGAGGAAAAAGCACCGTGTATATAAGGTTTCCTCTTACAGAATCAGTCAGTCATCAAGCCTGCTAAGCACTTACTATGTGCCAAATACTGTGTTTTAAGGGTGTGGTTTTTGTTGTTCAGTCATTTTCAATTATATCCAACAGGTCATCATACCATTTATAGAGTTTTCTAGGCCATGACACTGCAGTGGTTTGCCATTTCCCTTTCCAGCTCGTTTTAATGATGATAAAACTGAGGCAAACAGGTTGAAGTGACTTGTCAGGGTCACACAGCTAAGTAAGTATCTGAGGCTAGATTTGAACTCAGGAATATGAGTCTTCCTGAACCCCCCAGGCCTTGCAATCTGTCCACTCTACCACCTAACTGCCAGTGCCCTGAAGTAGTCACATGTGAATAAAAGCAACAAGAATACCTCCCCTCAAAGAGATTTCACTCTAATTGGGCAAAATTTAAAGTAATAGATAGATCCAAGACAGGTGAAGAGCGGATAACACTCTTGACATTATTTCTTTTTTTGGTGTGTTTATATCATAATCATTGAGCACAGTGCCTGATATAGTAGTATTTAATCAATTTAATCAGTGGGGTGAGGTCTGTAAGTTACTGGGCAAGGTGTAAAGCTTGTGGGATAAGTCAGTTTCCTAGTCTATGAAATGTTGATAATTCTTTACACCACAGTGTCGTCTTATGAGAAAAAAATGTGTCAAAAAGTACTTTGTAACATAAACATCAAATGTACATCCAGTATATTTTTAGAGGAATAAGTCATAAGTAAAAATTAAAATTCATAATCTGGAAAGATCAAACATTTGGCTACAGATGACAAATCAATGGATGCTTCATTCATTGTCTTTGAATCCACAGTATCCGATGCAATCAGTACTTAATTAATGCTTAGTGACATAAATCAAAAGATGGAAAGGGTCTAGAAGGTCATCAATGCAAACTCCCTGAGGAAACAGGAGACCAGAGAGATTATGACCTGCCCATGAGCACATAGGAAAAAAACCTCAAAGGCAGGATTTTAACCTAGGTCTTCTGGATCTAGAACCAATGCTTTTAACCTGAGTCCTTTTGTCCAAGCTTTCCAAAGTCTTTCAGCAACATGTTGAGTAAGATAAGTCATACATATCTCTCTGGTCCCATTATAACTTATGTATACATATCTATATATATATCTATATATATAGATATATATATATGCTGGGGATGGAAGCTCAATTCCATGTGGACAGTCTCAGGCGGGTAAAGGTGGGAACTTCTAAATCTTAGAGTTCTCACGAGGCCCCCCCAGGAAACGACTGGGAATCGAGGTGAACCGAGCTATCTCGTGTATTTCCGCCTCTTCCCGTGAGAAATGTGATGGGAGAGAGCTCTCCCCGCCCTCGAGATTGTCCTGGATCTGGGCACACCTAACAGCACGGTATTCAGATGCAAACTATGCGGCTGGAGAGCTTAAGTAGGATCAGGAAAGCCTGAAAGTTCTCTTGGGTGGAGGGGCCATGTGTGAGGACAACAAAGCTCTGCTTTTCCTCTCTCCTCTCTCCCCTCCCCCTCTCTCCCCACTTACACTTCTACTTCCAATCTCTTATTGTAAGATCTTTGCCTCCTTGGGAGATTCTTCGCTCCCTCCTAAGGAAGAATTCCCCTGCACTTGTAACCAGAACTCTGAATAAAGCTCAACCTTTGTTCGACTCTGGAACGTCCTTTCTCTCATACGAGCATCCGGTTTGGCCAGCCGAAGACCTCCGATAGAGGTAAGGGAAGACTCGGGTAGCCCACAGGCCTCTAGGCCTGGCATATATATATATATATATATATATATATATATATATATATAATGAAAGAACGATTGTTCATTGCCTGTAAATAGTGCTATAAGTTGTCTTTCCTTATCCATTTGCCTAATGTAATTTTGAGTAGTTAAAATAGTGTGTCACCATGAAGATGTATTAAGTCAGTAAACTGAGTCATTGCTTGATACAATGGAAACAGCTTGACAATGCCAACAGAGGAGATAACTTTCAATCCTAGCTCTTCCTGTTGGCACTTGAATCTCAAAAGCAAGGCAGATCCAGTCTCACTACCAGATTTCCTTTATCTTTAAAGGTAGGTAAGAACAATATTTCAAACTTATGTAAGGTAAATTTACAAAATCTATATTTACATTCTTTCCTCAAAAGACCACTGTTGAGATAGAGAGTGAAAACATTACTCAAGGCAGTTGTGTGTTAGAGGAACAACGTTAAGAATCATAGCAGCTGTAGTGATGTGTCTATAGTCAGAAAGATCTGAGTTTAAATCCAGCCTCAGATATTTACTAGCTGTGTGAACCTGAGTAATTTAACCTCTGTTTGTCTCAGTTTCCTCAACTTTAAAATGGGGATAGCAATAACACCTACTTTGAAAGGTTGTTGTGAGGAGCAAAAGTGATACTGTTTGTGGCATGGTCATAGTTTCTGACTTTTTTATTCTTCACCTATGATTTGCTGAAAATTTCATTCAAAATACTCTATATTGTGGCCAAAAAGTAGAAATGGAGGGGGATGCCCATCATTTGGGGAATTGTAGCATATGGATATAAGGGAATACTGTTATGCTATAAGAAATGATGAGCAGGAAGACTTCAGCAAAGTATGAAAAGACTTACATGAACTGATGCTGAGTGAAGTGAACAGAACCAGAAGAACATTCTACACAGTAAAAGCAACATTGTATGATGACTAACTTGGATAGACTTGGCCCTTCTCAGCAATTCCAATGGCCTCATGATGGGAAACACCATCCACATCCAGAGAAAAATCTATGGAGTCAGATGCAGAGAGAAGCAGACTATTTCAGTTTTTATTTTGTTTTCTTTCTCATGGTTTCTCACATTTCCCATAATTCTTCTATGCAACGTGACTAATATGAAAATGTATTTAGTGGGATTGTATGTGTAGAGGCTATATAAGATTGCATACTCTCTTGGGGAGGGGGGCAAGAGAGAGGGGAAGAAAATTTAAAACTTATGGAAATAAATGTTGAAAACCAAAAATAAATGAATTACTAATAAAAAATAGACTATATTGTAGGGCAAGGAAAACTAGTTTTGTTTTTGTTGTTACTGCTGTTGTTGTTTTGACTTGAGGCATTTTCTCCAGAAACCATAGACTCTGCATTCCTTAACCATATTCCTTCTTCCTTTATTGCCAGCCTTTCTGCCCTACTCCTTTCCTGGACCTCCCCATTCAAGGACTGGGACATAGCTATATGCTATGCTTCAGTGCCTAGCATGCTGTGGCATGCTTGGAAATTTCTGGTTTTTTAACTGATTAGTGTTTCCCTCTCTGTAAACTCAGGTCTTAAAAACATCATACTTACCTGAGTAGGACTGTTTTACTCTGTACAAACACTTGAGAGGATATGATCTAGTAGAAAATTTGATCCTGGAGATCTAGTGGGAGAGACACCATGTCCTGGAGAATAACTCATTGGGCCTGGAGTCAGGAAGAACTAGATTTAAAACATGGCTCAGACATTTCCTAACTCTGTGATCCTGGTGCAAGTCTTTTAAACTCTCTAGGCCTCACTTTTGTCATCTGGAAATTGAGAGTATTGGACTCAATGTCATCTAAGAATGTCCCTTCCATATCTAAATCAAGCTTCCTTGGATCAAGAACACTCCTTTTTCACTGAGGCCTAAAGACTTTAGTGTCAAAGTTTCCTGCAAATAGTCTTGTTTCTTTCTCTGAAGGATGGGCTGACTTTGTAACCTTCTCTTGGCATGAGTCCCTTCCTTTTACCAGTGTGGTCTCCAATACATTTGATACATTCATTGATTCACTCAATCATCCTGCAAGCAGCCTTTATTCCCAGAATGAACACAGGCAGCCTACAATAAAAACTCATTAAAAAATGAAGGCAGGAAATAGCAACTTGGGGACAAGGGGGGAAGATATCCTTTACTGATTCTAGTGGTATTTGGTTCCTCTTCATTTTGAGCCAGGCCATCATTTCTCTTAAAAACCAAGTGAGTATCTCTTGAACCTACTAGACTTAATACTTTGAAAGGAGATGTTAATTTATTGTCATTGTTGATTACCCATTGAGCTCCATTCAAATTTTGTTGGAAATAATCGAATCATTACTTTCTCTCCACAATATCTCAATGCTGGAATCATCACCCTCCTGTTAAAAAAGGATAATGAGTTCACTTGGAATCAATTTTCCTCTTCCCCAGTATAATTTCAGGAACTCTAACAAACAACCACAATTAGACAACTGAGTAGAAAAACAGCTGTGAGTTACCACGTCTGCATTCTGGCTCCCAGAGCTCTCTCTCTTCCTCCAGTCACCCTATTTCACTAATTCACTTGATGAGCAGTAAGCACTCTAAAAATCACTTCCTCCACCAATCACGGTTCTGAAGTTTCACGCACCTGGTTATCATCCTCCCTGACATACTCCCTGAGCAGATGCACCATGGCGGAAAACTTACATGATTCATTCTAGGGCAATGCATGACTTACAGGAACTCATAGACCTTCAAGACAGTACCCCAAGCCTTTTCCTCAGTCAACAACTGCTAGCTGGAAAATTTGCTGCTTTTTTCTTTTCTCCCACTAAATCAAGGCCAGTCATATCCTGAGTTTGTTGAATCTCCTCCTTGACATTTGTATTTCTGTGAAGGTAATTGATTAACAAATAGCTCTTCCCAGACTGTTTGATATACTTTTTTATGTAACCATTTTTCAATATATTGGCATTTCATAAAACAAAATGATTTACCGTCAAGAATTTTGCCAGTATTATGGGTAACGTGGAAAACTACACAGTGTAGTCAATCCTTTCCTTTGGCAAAGCACATGTATCTGAGCACCAAAAGGACAAATGCCTTTTTGAACAACCTTTTGTTTTTTTAACTGATAGCATAATTTTTTAAATAAAGCAATCAACTGAATTGGTATTTATTAATGGTCCCACATGCCTCGAGCTCTCCCTCTAAATCATGTCTCTAAAATTTCTCCTTTCCTTCAAGACTCAGCTCAACTTTGCTTCTTGTAAGAGGCCATTTTCAGTGTCCACACCTGAAGGTTTCTTCTGTTAGGTTACCTGGCATGTATACTGTATTTCATCTTATATTGTGGATTTATGAAGCTTTTGTCTCTAGAACAAACTCATTGAGGGCAGGAGCTATTTTTACTTTTTCTTTGTTTTCTCAGTATTTAGCATAATGCCTGTCACATAGTAAATGTTTAATAAATGTCTGTTGATTAATTATATTTCAGGAAGGTAGAATGTAGAATCAACAAATCAATCAACAAACTGAGTAGCTGACTGCCATTACATGAAAAAATGTATAAGCATGCAGACTGTAGGTGGCACATCTTCCCGAGTTCAAATCTGGCTTCAGACACTTAGTAGATGCGTGACCCTGGGCAAGTCACTTAACCCTATTTGACTCACTTTCTTTATCTGTAAAATGAGGAGGAAATGGGAAACCAGTCAGTATCCTTACCAAGAAACTCCAAAATGGTGTTTCGAAAGTGCAATACCAATAGAATATCCCTAGCATCTATGGTGGTCATGAATATCCCAGCACAATTCTGAACTGCCAAATACAAGACTCTCCACATGGAATTCAGAACCAAAACATGTATTCAGATGCCAGAAAGCCAAATCAGTCATAATCTATATGCAATAATGATGCAGAGGACAATACCATCCCCAAGCCTTCCACCCTCTAGGCTTCCCATAAACCAGCTCCATTAAACAAATCACAAGTGGACCCTCTTAAAGTCACAAACAAACTTTGTCACTCTAGAAAGTTGCATGCTTGCCTACATCCTTCCTTGCTCTGACTATTCTCAAAACTAACTTCTGCTCATCTCTGTTCTAGCTCTGTCTCTTCCTGTTCTATCCTTTCAGCAAATTCCTCCCTCCATGGGCTCCATGAGACTCAGACTTCCATGTGACTAAGTCAGGTCATATGGGCCTATTAACAAATAGGAAAGATCTTCCCATTTAAATTACCATTACAGAAGGCTTAGACACAACTGAAATGACTGATCAACAACAACATATATATGGTAATTTCAGAGGAGAGGTAGATCAGTAGCTGAGGTTGTACTAGGCTTAGAGGGAGATTACCATTATAATCTCATGATGCACTGCCTTGTTCATATATCATCTAGGGAAATTTGTTTAACTCTGGGGGTCACATTTTAGTAAGCAATAACCTAGATTTGAATAAATCAAGCAAAGAATGACCAAAGAACTCAAGATCATGCAATTAAAAATTAGTAGAAGGGTTTGGGAATGTTTATATATGAATGGATGGATGGATGGATTGTCAATAGTATCTTATTTTCTCTAGTTACAAGTAAGGATAGTTTTCAATGTTCATTTTTTTATGAGTTTGAGTTTCATTTTTTTCTTGCTCCCTCCCTCTCATTCACACTGCCAAGATGTCAAGCCACAGGTTATGCATGTGCAGTCATAAAAACACATTTCAACATTAGTCATATCATGTAAGAAGAATCAGAACATAAAGAAAAAACCAAGAAGATTAAAAAAAAAAAACAAAATGGAAAGTACTATGCTTCTATCTACACTCAAAGTATACAGTTCTTTCTATGAATGTGGATACCATTATCCAGCAATGAGTCTTGAAATTATTTTAGATTATTTCATTGCTGAGAAGAGTTAAACCAACCATAGTGATTTATTACACAATATTGTTGTTACTGTGAACAATGTTTTCCTGGTTCTGCTCACTTTACTCAGCATCAGTTCATGTAAATCTTTCCAGGTTTTTCTGAAATCTACCTGCCCATCATTTCTTATAGCCCAATAATATTCCATTATATTTATAAACCACAAGTTGTTCAGCCATTCCCCAATTGATGGACATTCCCTCACTTTTCAATTGTTTGCCACCACAAAAAGATCTCTTTGTGTTTTGTTGTTGTTTTTTTTTTTAATTTCTATACATGTAGGTCCTTTGTTATGATTGCTTTGGGATACAGAAGTACTAGTAGTGTTGCTGGATCAAAGCATATGTAGAGTTTGGTTGCCCTTTAGGCATAGATTAGAATTGTTCTACAGACTGGTTGGGTCAGTTTACAACTCCAGCAACAATGCATTAGTATTCCAATTTTCCCATATCTTCTCCACATTTTCTTTTTCTGTGATATTAAGCAAATTGTTAAGTGTGAGGTGGTACCTCAGAGTCATTTTAATTTGCTTTCTTTTAATCAATTGTGATTTAGAACAATTTTTATATCACTAGGGATAGCTTTATTTAGGAATTATATGAGCACAATTGCAAAACACTTTTGATACAAATAAAGGAAGATCTGAAAATTTCAAAAAAAATAACAATTGCTCATGGGTTTGTGAACAAATATAATAAAAATGAAAATATTACCAAAATTAATCTACTTATTCAAAGTATTTCTGAGACAAAGTTCTCAGCCGCCTAGCATTTGAATTAAATGACATCAGGGATTCATTTCAATACTAAAGATTCTGTGAATAACAATCAACAAGGGGCTTAGAAAATAGTGGGGAAGAGAAAATATGCACAAATGAAACAATCAGTAAACAATTAAGTACCGAGTTGGATGAGGTGGCAGTAAAAGTCATTTGTCAATACAAATTCTGAGAAAGGTAAAGTTAGGCAGATATGAAAGTCACTGGCAGTTTCTCTCAAAAGTTGAAAATTAATTTAGTAGAATTAAAATAGGAGAGGAGGGAAAGGAGTCTATAGAGGATAAAAAAACAGCAGCAAAAGTCCTAGATGAGAACAAGCACCCCACTTTCCCTGAAAACAAACATACAAACAAAAATCAATCTTTACTACTTCAGTTCTTCTAGGTCTGAAAATCTGTGCTACTACTAGTACACTGGGCTTTAGATCAACTTCTTAATGGACTCTCACATCTGGAGATACAGTATCTTGCCTTGAAAATTGTTATGGCCTACAAGCTGTTGGACATCACAGAAAGGTTAGAAGGGGGAAATCAATGAGACCAGGTATGGAGGAAAGAAGAATATTTGTCTGAAATAATTCTAAGTCTTAGCTTAAACACTTACTATCTGTATGACCTCAGGTGTTTCACTTAACAGGAGTCCCATTTTGCTAATCTGTCACATGTGGGTTGTTGTTGTTTAGCACTCCCTTTGGTTCTCCTATATAATTAACAAGCATTATCTATCAGCACAGCTTAGATTAGATGATGCATTTATTAATCACTTTCCCTGTGTTAGGCTTTGTGCTAAGCACTAAGGAATATAAAAGCAAACTAGAGGAAAGATTGTAGCTCCTCTCAAGGGAGATGTAGGAAGACCAGATATAAAAGGGAATGGAAAAAAGGTGGGGCAGAGCAGGGGAGGTAGACAATTATAAATGGAAAGTTCAGAGAGTCAGTATTGGAGTCAGATTAGAAGTGAAAATGGTGGACCCTATGACCTTCCTGAAATGCGGTTCTGAGAAGGAATTCACTAATTGGAAGAGAGGACTTAGGGGTCTAAGGATCTGTATCTGGGGTGAAGGTAGAATAGTGTGGAGAGTCAAGGGCTGAAATCTCTTAGAAACGAACCTACATACTTTTCACTAAAATTCAGTACATTTGTGGATAATTTTTTTCAGTCCTAGGGAAGGAAATAAGCATTTACTAAGCACTTACTATTTGCCAACAACATGCTAATCTCTCACAAATGTTATCTGATTGGGTTGGCACAGTAACCTGGATATGTGGGTACTATATTATCCCCATTTTACAGGTGATGAAACAGGCACATAGAAGTGACTTTCTCAAGATCAAATATCTAATAACTGTCTGAAACCAAATTCAAACTCGTCTTCCTGAGTCTAGAACTGGAACTCTACCCACCATTCAACCAGGAAAATAATTAAAATTGTTTAATAGCTGAATTGTCAAGGAAAATCGCTGTATAAATGTTCATTAACATTTTTTGTTCTATGATTTAAAATACTTGGAGTCAAATAAGTAAATTAATACCTTTAAAAAGTCCCTAGAAAATGAAAAGTTTACTAGGGAGAAAATCAAAACATTTGAAACATACTGTGGTAGTCTGATATACAATCTTAAATAATTCAAAAGTAAATTCAGCATTAACAAAGGAGGAGAAGGAGCAAATTACTAGTGCAGGGTGACAGAAAAGTACTAGTTCCAAGAGATGCTTGATCTGATTAGTAATAGACAATCATAGAATTTGCCAAAGATGCAGGGAATCATCCATTAACGCATTTTATCTTCTCTTTTATTTTTTCTTATCCTTTGCTATGAAGGGCATGGAACTGAAAAAAACAAATTCTGAAGGGAAACACGTTTTAATAGAGAAAACCATTTACAGCAGGAGGCCTTGCTTTCCCTTTAAGGCACTGGTTAAATAATTTGAGTACTTCAGAGCTAATTAGGAGTGATAAGGAAGAAAATTAATGCTTTCTTTTTAAATAAAGTTACTTTTCTGAGCCATTTAGAATAAATAGAAAAAAACTAACCTATAGTAACTATGGGGAGTACTTTTTAACAGCAAAGCTGGAGTTCAGAGTTCAGAAATGGGAGGTGTTTGATCTTCAGGGGGAAAATAATACAATGTGTGCTTAAAATTTTTCATTATTTAGTCATGACATATAAACAAATGTTAAACAATGAAACAAAGCAACTAAAATTTAATCAAAAAGTCAAGAAACTGTACCTAGTTTTTTTCTTCATTCAAAGTTTTATATTGTATCATAGCTTACCTGGGCTTATCAGTTGTTGGTAATTGGAAGTCAACACATATTTTGCTTGATCTATATTTCTTATCTTAGAAGTATAATTAAATTTACATTTGTAGAGAAAAAAATGTAAAAATGTCCAATTCTTAGAGAAAAAGGTGAAAATTGATTACTCATATTCAATTTTTCACCAAAATATTTTGTTTTAATCTGTTTGACTGTCTTGTTGACTGATGAATTGATAGCCAAAATGCTTGATTTGCTCCTGGTCAAAAGAACCCACAAATTTATACCTCAGGCTCATGTATAAGAGCAATGAGGAGTACCCTTATAGGAAATTCAATACAGTATATTGGGTCTATCAGTAGAAAAAAGAACAAGAAGGAAGAAGAAGAAGAAGAACAAGAAAAACAAGGACAAGGATGGGAACAAGAACAAGAAAAAGAAGAACAATAACTAGGACAAAGACAAAAACAAGAAAAACAAGAACAAGGGCAAGGACGAGAATAAGAACAAGGATAAGAAGAACAAGAACAAGGACAAGAAGAACAAGAACAAGGACAAGAAGAACAAGAACAAGGACAAGAAGAACAATGACAAGGACAAGAACAAGAAGAACAAGAGCAAGGACAAGAAGAACAAAAAGAACGTTCCGTCTCTGGAGCAGTCTACATTCTCCAGGGTCCTCCTGACCACTGCCACTAAGCCTTGCTGGGCCAGGTGCCATTAAGGAATTACATGAAAAACTGGGGAAAAAATTCTAATGCTGTCAGACTTGCCATAGGTTAGCTAACACTATTGTGTTTTTAACAACAGGGATTTCAAGAATTCATCATAATTAAGAATTGAATATTCAAGCAATTACCCTGGAACTTCATTAGTTATTTATTACTCCTAGAGGAAATGACTCAGGAAGAATATCTAGGTAATGGTTCTGTCCTACATATTTTCTGTTATGGTGTTTGGGCCTAAAATGCGGAATATTGTTTCTGAATAGATAACGGAGGCATTTGTTAAATCCAAAATCCCATTTATCATGCTATTAAAAATTAAATTTCAATTCTATTAGGTGCCAACATGTACAACACAATTTAACACTTTTAACAGACAAAAAACCTGTCTTTATGTTTAAGATTTTTAAGTATAAAATCTCTATGCAAAATATAGGAAAATAAATCAAGTTATGGTTATATGCATATTATTAGCCCATTTCACTTTAATTGTGTGTAATGTTGAGTTTATTTAGTTTTATGTGCTAGACTATAAGGGGAAAGGAGATATTTATATTTCCACCTTGAGTTTACCCAACTGTGATTTCCTACAATATTATTTACAGCTTCTAAAGGTTCCAGTGATCCAGGTCAAGTTGTGTGCTCTAGTTGTCCAACCTTAGCATAACTCTGGACACTTTGCTTGTCAAAAAGCCCAGATTGCCTCAAGGGAACTGTTCTTCACTATCCTGATAAACCTTCTCCTTCCTGAATTCTACTTTTCCCATTAGTGTTGGTCATTCTATTGATATGGAAGGGAAACCTCTCTTTGTTTTTAGTGAAATCTTGTGACTTTTGTTGAGTCTTGTGGTGAAAAGCTCCAGAGACCCAAAATATGGAAAGATAGAGGTCAAACTCACTTACTCCCTTTGTGAATCTTGGCTAATCATTCCATATCTCTTAGGCTCTGTTTTCCATATCATAACAATTGTACCATCAACCTCTTGGGGTCTTTAAGAATAAAGTGTCTGTAAATCTTAAGACTTAAAAAAGGAAGTTATTTTCTAACTAAACGACAGCTCATAGAACATTCTGGCAACATACTAAATCTCATCTCATGAGTATGTTCCTATTTGTCTTCATATTTGTGACCTATAGACTATAAGGTCCTTGAAATATATATGTACACGCACACACACACACACACACACACACACACACACACACACACACACACACACATGCTTTCCTTTTCTTTACACCCTAAGACTTCTTTTTAGCACAATAATATAGGCATAGTGCAATGAGAGAGCTGGAGCTGAGTGAAAATATGACCTCAGACATTTCTTAGCAAATCTCTTCAATCCTGCCTACCTCAGTTTCCATCACTGTAACTTACCTCTGAAAGTTCTTTAAGTAGTTAAATAAGATATTTGTAAAGATATTTGCAAAACTCAAAATGCTATATAAATATTAGTTATCACTAAATATTTCTTGAAATAAATCCAATCAATGTGGCTGTGTTCCTCTTGACTTCCTTGTCCTCTTTAAATATGAAAGGTAACATCTTCCTTTCATGCTGCTATTGTTTGCCCTTTGTCCTTCATCCTCACAGACGACCAAAGACATTGAGAGGGTGATGTCTTGACTTCTAAGTAAATTTGATGTAAGTGAGGCAGAGTTATACAAGTTATCAGCTTTACTTTCTTTCCCAGAGTCGTAGGAATTCAGTGGCAAAACATAGGTCAAAATGACTGGCAATGGCCGCAGATGCAGTGAGAGGATACTATTACTACTATGCCTATGACTATTACAATTACTACTGATGGGGTGCTAATGATGGACCCCTAAAAGGTCCTGGACTTTCTCTTATGGCCTAGTCTCTGGTGTTCACTGAGGCATCTGGCCTAGCCCAGCATACCTTGATTATTTAATTAGTTTACTTGATATTCCTTAATCCCCTTTCTCTATTACCTCTGGGCCAGGCCAGGCTATGTGTCACTCCTTGATCCCTTCCAAATTTTCTCATAATTTTTCTTTTTCTGTAAAAATGTTCCAATTTTATGCTCATCAAATGTACAGCTTCTTAGAATTCCACCGTCTCCTATCTGTAGCACGTAAATCTTATCTCTGACTGAAAAAAGGCTTTTTGAGGCATACCTTCTCTCTGTATCCTTGCATTTCAGGGTTCCTAGCATCCCTGGACCACAACACTATCACCATCACCACCACGACTACTACTACTACTACTACTACTACTACTACTACTACTACTACTACTACTACTACTACTACTGCTACTACTAGATTGCATTTGTGTAATGTTTTAAGGTTTAAAAACACTTTACAAATATTTTATTTCAAAATTCTGAAGTAGGTGCTGTAAGAAAACTGAGGCCAATGGGGTGAAGTGATTTTCCCAGGAACACAGAACTAGTAAGTGTGAAGTGAGATTTGAACTCAGGAAGATGAGTCTTCCTAACTCCAGGCCTGGCATCCCAAGAAGCCACCTAAGAAATACATCCAATGAATATATGGATGAATATATGAATGAATGAATTCCTTTGAATTCATCCCAATGAATCCTTCAAATGGGTACTTCTTAAAGAGACCTATTCAATGAATGGGCATTACCTCACCCTAAGCGGGTACCTGCAAAGACCTTGGCCTAAAGGGCCCAAGTCTCCCAGTGGATCCTGGGTCATCTCCAGTCATCCTGATGAACATCAGGTCACTGTATTCAGGTGGCTTGGGAGGAGAAGTGAGGCTGCTGACGTGTACAGCCCTCCCTCACTCAAAACAAAGTCAAGTGCAAGTCATGTCATCATTTCTCTGATGGCGTGGTCTTCTTTGACAACAAAGGATGAACACAGCAACAGCAAATTAGAATTCTGATGTCTTTGACTACCTTCTTTTCACTTATATGGCTACTGGCAGACCACGGGAGAATTTTTTCTATGGAATTCCGTATTGTCAGTCTAATTAATTTTTATTTTGATAGTTAAATGCAAGTTAAAAAGGCAATGTTACACCAAGGCCCCTTTACAAAATTTAAATCCAAGGTTATAAAGATAAAGACAATTTTGATAGTTGAAATGTTTCAGAAATCTATTATTCACATTCATTTTAGAGACAGGATTAAAAATAAGAGTTTTCTCCCCAGTGGGAATTTTTTTCCTTAGAAAAACATTTGTTATAGCTGGAAGGGATCCTTGATATCATCCAACTCCATTTTCATTTTCCAGATGATCAAACTGAGTCCTACGGAAGTGAATTGACTTGCTCAGGATCACAGAGTTCATCAATGATGGAGTTAAACTCACTAACTAAAAGTTCCATTTTTACTCTGCCTCAAAGCACTTTTTGTTTTTTTAACCATGAGCTTAAATTAAAAAATCGCATAATGATGGTGGCACTTTTTTTTTTTAATAGAATTCCATTAAAGCACACCATGGATCTGGCCTTGGGGTTCTTTATGATTTTTTTCAGGTTTCCATGTTTCATTTTTTAAAAATTATTCAACTATTTGTTATTTACTCAGGCATAAGATACTGAAGGGAATAGAGGAAGACATACTTACATGCTACAGACATACTATAGACCTAGAGTGACCAGTTCCTTCTAGAATTTTGGTTCTTTCCCACATGATGATTCATATCCTGCCAGAAAATAAGTTTTATTGGAACTAATACTTCTCATCTCTGCATCCTTGTGGCATCATCTGGGGAAGATAGCCTCAAGTTGGTGGAGAGTTTTTGCAACTTAGGTTATAAATGATTCTCCAAGCTGTATCTAGCCTTCTAAAAATATACTTAGTAGACCCAGAGGAAAGAAAGGAAACTTTAAGATACATTTTGACTTCTCTGAAAGAGGAAAGGGTGAATTCAGAGAAAATGACTAAATTCTGCCATCTCTGGAGTTCCTTTGACCTCTAGAGAATTTGTGAAATATTAGAAATACACTTGTGATTGATTTCAGGAAAATGTTTCCCCTGATACTATTTAACTTTTACTCCAATTAATATACTCAGAAGTGCCCCAGAGACCTTAACTGAAGTAATCAATCAATCCACCAATTATTACAAATTGAGGAAGTACATGAGGTTATGCTGTATGTATAATGAAAATGTTTTTGACATTTATCACACTGGAATGAGTCAGGAATCTTAAGAGCTGCCTTTTAGTTTTGGATCTACCACTGTTAAACCTCACAACATTGAATCCCTTCACCTCTCTACAGCAGGAACCCTTAATTATAAATGGCATAATTCATAGCATCTGATTTCTAAAGTGCCTCCTACCTTCAAACTGTATGACCATGCCTTTTGAGAAATGTATAATACAAATGCCCTCCACCTCCTACTTCTGCCCCACCCTTTTTCACTGTGGTCACATTCTAGTTAATGAAACCATCTCTATTTCAAGACAGAATATTTCCAGCTCTTGTTTAGAAGGGCTGAAGAACTTAAGACATTGAAATCTCTGGCCTAGAGGCTTTGGGATTCTCTACTCCAAAAGACATGGAGTAATTGGAGTATTTGATGAAGACATCAAGAAAGTCCCGGAAGCCAAGAGGTCTTTAGGTTCTGAAAAGTACATAGATCGTTTTGTAGGGAAGCAAGTCCAGCAGAAGAACCAAATGAGACAGGACTGGTGTTTATCATTCCATTTATCTCTCTTTTTCAGTCACCTTTTTCACTTTTAGTGTAGAAAAAACACCCCAAAGCAGGACATTTTTTCTTTCTCAATGGTAACATACCATTTTTTCTTTCTCATTAAGGTAACATAAACCTTAAATTAAAACCAAGCAAGTGAATATCTGACTTAAACATTGCATGATTCTTTAAAAGGGATAGACAGACAGATAGATAGATAGATAGATAGATAGATAGATAGATAGATAGATAGATAGATAGATAGACAATTAATTTGAAAACTCTGACTGAATGTTGGCATTTCCATCCCTGGGAAGTATTGAGAGAGCTGTAACTCAGAAGACTGTTAAGGGACTCATCTGCTTCAGGGGCACTTTACAGATACTTTTGTATGTTAACTATTCTTCTCCTTTAGAATCAGAGATCAAATGTGAGAGACACCAAAGGGATCTTAGCTCAATCAATAAGCATTTAAAAGGTTCCCATTGTGTTCTAGAACCCTTGCTAAGTTCTGGGAATGGAAAGGTATAAATGAGACAGTGACTGTCCTCAAATAGATTATGTTCTATGGGGAAAACAAACTATATGAGCACAAGAGAATATAAAATATTTACACAGTAAAGACAGTCATTTGGGGGAGATAATAGCAGCAGGAAGCATGAGAAAATTATTCATGTAGCAGAAGCCATTTTAGCTAAGGTTAAAGTGGAGTAAGGAAACTAAATAGAGATGGAAATGATCTGGCAACATGTACCAAACATAGAGATCAGCAATCATTTGGCAACAAGTTATAGAATGTTATATTAGAGAAATAGCTATTAGGACAGCTAGGTAATGGAGTGGATAGAGAATTGGACTTTGAGCCAAGAAGATCCAAGTTCAAATTTGACCTCAGAAACTTACTAACTGGATGATTCTGAATATGTCACTAACCTCTCTTTGCCTCAATTTCTTCATCTATAAAATGGTGAGAATAAAAGTATTTACCTGCCAGATTTATTGTGAGGATAAAATGAGGTAATATTTATAAAGAATTTTGTGAACATTAAGGTGCTATATAAATCATGACTGCTATTATTACTATTAATGAAATATTGCAAATATACTTGTGGCTGATCTCAGGAAAACTTTTACTTTAACACTAACTTCCACTCCAATTAATACAAACACTTATTTTTATTGTAATTTATTGGCATCTATTATTTTTAATTATTATTTTTATTTGTCCATACAGTATGTGAAGGGAAGTAGTATTTAATTAACCTGGCAATGTATGTTGGAGGTAGATTGTAAGGGTTTGGAATGCAGAAAGAAGAGTTTGTATTTTATCCATGAGGTAAGAGAGACATTGCAACTTCCTGAATAGGGAATTGACATTGTCAGACCTGTATAAGCTTGTTTCACGGGGAGAAAATTCTGTTCCAAAGAGATTAAGTGATGCCAAAGTCCAACAGATTACAAGAGATACATCTAGCTCAAATCCACTATTCTTTCCAAGACATCAATTTGCCAATATACTCATCTTTGTATGTGGCTTTGTTTAGTTCAGGAGTGCCCAAGTTCCTTTTACTCATAATGTGATGTGCTTCCAGTGATTTCTGAATAGACAGCTTCTCTTTCACTCCTATTGTGGGTAGTGGGTGCTAAGCTTCCATTAGTTTTCAGCCTTCATTCATTCATTCATCCGAGGAGTTCTGCTCATGGAGCTGGCTATTGGTGTCAAACTCAAATAGAAATGGATCCTTTTAGGCAGTATATTAATTTTTTGTTATTGTTGTGTAATGATAATTTAAATGAAAAATTCTTCATATTCATTAATAGGCCCAAGTAACCTGCCTTACAGAAGTTACAGGAGTCTCAGTCACACGGAGCCTGTGGAGGGAGGAGTTTGCTAAAGGGATGGAATGGGAAGAGGTGGAGCTAGAGCAGAGCTGAGAGGAAGTTAGTCCTGAAAGCCGTCAGAGCTAAAAAGGATGCAGCCTGCTGGCTAGTGGGAGTGAAAGGACTTGTTTGTGATTTTGTTTAAGGGAGCCTGCTTGTGATTTGTTTAGTGGAAATGGTTTATGGGAAGCCTAGCAGGAGGAAGGCTTGGGGCTGTTGTTGTTCACTACATTGTTATTGTATACAGATTTTTGTTACTATGATAGATTTGGCTTTCTGGTGTCTGAATAAATGTTTTGATTCTGCCTTCCATTTCGTGATATTGCACCGGCATATTTATGGCCTTGATAGATGCTGTGAATATTGCATTGGCACTACATGTTGTTAGGGGTTTTCTTGGCAAAGATTCTGGAATGGTTTGCCATTTCCTTCTTTAGTTTCTTTTATAGATGAAGAAACTGATTCAAACAGAATTAGGGGACTCATCCAGGGTCACACAAATAGTGTGTGAGGCCAGGTTTAAATGCAAGAAGATGTGTCTTCTTGTTCTGGCATTCAATCCACTGCACTACCTAGCTGATTTAGAAAATAATAAATTAGCACTATCTATGTTATATGTTTTATCTATTTTGCTTATATGGCTATATTTCTTGCTCAAAGGCCAAGCCTTAAGCTTAATTCACTCTGGAGCTCATAGCTGGAAAAACAGGTCCCTGCCACTTAGCACAGACTGAATGTAAATACTAAATAGTAATTGTTTCTCAGTTTCCCAGGAACCCTGATGGTCTTCCCCTCCCAATTCATTTTTTTATTATCATATTATTTTTAAAGGGGCCATCTCTTGAGCAATTACCCAAAGAAGCCTATTAACTGAATGGGTGTATCAATCCCAAAGTGAGGGTCTGATAAGACCTAAGCCTAAAATGGTCAGGTTCCCACATTACATTCTGGACTATCTCCAGTCATCCTGATAAATATCAGGCACCTGGACCCAGATGGCTCGGGAGGAGAAAGTGAGGCTGCTGACCTTGCATAGTCCTCCCTCACTCAAACCAAAGTCAACTGCAAGTCATGTCATCATCTTGATGTCTTGATCCTCTTTGAGAACTAAGGATGAACACACAATTTTATTCATTTTTGTTAATCAGAGAATTTGTATTCCATTTGTAACCCTTGATAATGACTTTGCTATTGAGCAGCACAATTTTAGACCCTACACCCAATTTGTGAATTGGCAGACGATTGGGTTCTCTTGATCTAGGGACAAGATTACTACTTTTTTTTTTTTTGTACAGGTGACAGGAATATGATTAATTCCTTTTGTAGGTTGCATAAGGAGCTTTTATAAGTTGAGTAGCAATTTACAAGTATGTTAACAATTGCATAATTCGGGGGCAAAGCCAAGATGGCAGAGTAGAAAGACGCACATACACATAGCTCCGAACCCACAACCCATAGAACATCTGTAAAAAGGAACTCACGGCGAATTCTGGAGCAGCAGAGGCCACAGAACAGTGGAGCCAAGGAGATTTCTGTTCCAGAGGGACCTGCAAACCTCTCGCAAAAGGTCCATCACACTGCGGACATGGAGCCCAGCCCTGCCGTGGCTGCTGCACCAAGAGGAAAAGATCCAAGTGGGCTTCAGGGACAGGATCTCCAGCGGCTGTGCGGGTCCCTCTACCCATAGGTGACGGGGGTCCATGAGAGGGTCTCTTTGGTGGGTCGAGAGGGGAGCAGGGTACCCCCATAACTCAGGCCCCCTTGGGAGGCACCAGCGGAGGCGGGAGCAGACCCTGGCTCCCCAAGCAGGCAGGAGCCCAGATCCATTGTTGAAGGTCTCTGCATAAACCCCCTGAGGGAACTGAGCCCTAGGGGCGGCCCTGACCCCACCTGAGCACCTGAACTTAATCTCACACTGAATAGCAGCCCTGCCCACCCCCAAAGCCCTGAGGCTGGGAAGCAGCATTTGAGTCTCAGACCCCAAGTGCTGGCTGGGGGGATCCGGAGGCGATGTGGATGTGAGGAGAATATTCAGAGGTCAAGTCACTGGCTGGGAAAATGCTCAGAAAAGGGAAAAAACCAAGACTATAGAGGGTTACTTTCTTGTTGAGCAGGTTTCTCCTCCCCTCCTTTCTGATGAGGAAGAGCGGTGCTCACCATCAGGGAAAGACACGGAAGTCAGGGCTTCTGCATGCCAGCCCACTCAATGGGCTCAGACCATGGAAAAGCTCAAAAAGGGCTCAGAAAATTTTGAAAATTATGTTAGAGGACTGGAGGAAAAACTGGGAAGAGCAAACAATAGCATAATTATTAACCACTTTTATTAGCTATATAAGGTAGCTATTGGACGAATTCAGTTCAATTCAACAAATACTTAAATGAACAACTAAACTAAAAACTGAAGAAAAATAATGTTCTAAAACTAGTTATAAGATGTGATGGGAAAAAAGACTGATTCTTGATGGAGAGGATCTGAGTTCAAATCCTTTCTCTACTGATTGTTACCTATGTGACTTTGAAGAAATCACTTCTTTTCCATAGTTTCCTTGCTTGTAAAATTAGAGTACTGGACTAGGTGACACTGCGATGACTTCTCTAGATATATGAGGATATGATCCAAGTGGAAACCATTAGACATCTCTATGTGGGTAAAGCTAGCAAGGTCTGGGAGGTCATCAGCATACTTAGAGTAAGCATTGAGTAAGCAAATCTGCACAAATACATTCTTCACACTGCGGGGTATTGACACTTAGAATCACATTTAGAGCAGGAAGGAGCTTTAGAGATCATTTACTCTAACCACAGTCATTTTACAGGTAAAGAGACTGAATTCTAGAGAAGGGAATTGACTTGAACAAGATCACACAAGCAGTAAAAAATATATCTTGGCAGGGGCAGAGCTAAGATGGAAGAATAGAAGGGTGGACCTATAGAAGCTCTCCCCCCACAGCCCATAAAATATCTGTAAAAAGTGACTCTAAATAAATTCGTAAAATTCCATAAAGAAGATTAGAGATAACAGCATGATAACTCACTTGAATTTAGTTTTAGTTTCCTTGAATTTTGTTTCTGTGAAGGAGTTGGGGAAAGAGAAGCAGAAGCCATAAAACAACAGAGTGAAGGAGATTTCCAGCCCAAGGCAGCCTGGAAGGAGAATAGGAAAGGTTTATTGCATTGATCCTGGAGCACAGCACAGCCAGGGGAGAGCAGCCCACAGAGTGTAGCCCAGCCTTGACCATGTGCTGTGATTCAGACAGGACCAGAGCAACCTTCAGCAGCTGCGGTTCTCAGATTTCTCAACCCACACATGCCAAAGACAGCTTCAAAGGTCAGTGAAAAAGCTCTTTCACCTGGGCGAGAAAGGAATGTCGTCTATCCCCATCATTGGAGCCATCCATGCCCATTGTACTATGGTTTGATAGAAGACAGTTTAAATAGAAAGAACACAAAGTATAAAAAGGTTGGTGTCATATCTTTCAAACTTTATACTTTGGAATGTTTTCAAGATATGAGACATTCACTGAGATCTTGGGAAGCTGGTGTCACATATAGTAAAAAAGCCATTAATAAGGGAGGAATATATCACTTACAGAATTATGTTAAATAGGAAACATAATCCTAGCTTTCAGATGGGTAATGATCACATTTCCCTATAAGAAATAGTAGCTACTTTAAAAAAAATGAATAAATAAAAACAGAACACTCACATGAATATGCCTCCTTTAAGATTTGAAGAACAAAGACATTCACAAAATGAGGACTTATAATAGGGAAATGCTGAACTGGAGATAAGGGAGTATCTTCTCTTATTCTTCCTCTAATTTTCCACTACTAATGAGCCTATTTGAATTGTAAAATCATTTTTTCAGCTGACATCCCCAGTGCTGTACCAATGGTCTTTTAAAATAGCAGAAAAACCATATCACCTTTAGGCAAATGTCAGGCAGACCTATAGTTTTGGAACAGAAAGAGAAAAACTTCAGAGCCAAAAGCAAACTAATTTGAATCTCACCTTTAAAACATGAGTTCTTAGACTTTAGCAAGGCATTTAGCCTCTATGTTCTGGTTTCCTCATCAGTAAAATGGTGATAATAATGAATTAGCTTTTTATGACTCAGTTTCCCAACTGTAAAAAAAGTATTACAATAAAAATTATTTCACAGGTGGTTATGAGGAACAAAAATAGCATTTGTAAAGTCCTTAGAACAGTACCTATTAGACACTATAAAATTTCTTATTCCCTTCCACTTTCCCTCATACCTTCTTCATAGGTAATACTCAAACAAAATTAAGATCTTGGTACCAGGAATATTTAGATTCAAGTTCTGCCAAGTCTTATATATACTCCCTCTGCAATCCTCAAAAAGCTATATCACTTTTCTGTGTCCCAGACAACTTAAAATTATAAGTTATGAAATAGTTGTGGTTCTGTATTGGCAGCCAAATATCTTCCCTGCAACTTCCCTTTATCAGTAAAATTACAGGTCAAGATTCAATCGATAGATAGATAGATAGATAGATAGATAGATAGATAGATAGATAGATAGATAGATGATAGATAGATAGATAGATAGATGAATGGATGGATAGATAGATAGATAGATAGATACATACATACATACATACATACATACATACATACATAGACAGATACACAACCTTGCACAAAGTTCCCCCATGTTCACAGTAATATGCATTCTAGAGAAGAGATATGAGCAAGGATCAAGTACTATCATTAAAAGTGCTCCATCATCTGACTTCTACTCCCTATTCATTATTATTTTGTAATTCTATTCTTAAGAACACTTGGTTTTAGACATTTCATATTTCCTATATTTCTTTCCTTCCCCCTCAATAATTAGTACTATCTGTGCAAAGATTTACTTTACTTATTATAATTTACTTACTTTACTTATTATAATTTACCTACATGAACATGTATGGTATCTTTGTTTTAAGACAGCAAGCTCCTTAAAATGTAGGACTGTTTTATTCTCTGAATGCTCAGAACATTCTACAGTGCTTTCTGCACATAGTACATAATTAATAAATGTATCTCTTTCACTGAAGTGAAATGAAGTGAAGGGATTTCAAAAGAAGAATACATACATATGCCCACACATATATACACACACATACACATGCCCACACATATACACACACATACACACACATATGTGTATGGGTATGTATAAAAATATTTATACGTGTGTATGTGTGTGTGTATGTGTGTAATCTGACCCTTATACCAAGTGAGTCTTCAATCAACTTATGTGATTCACAACTCTTCAATGAGCTCAAGAAATTCTATGGACTTTTCTCAAAATTCCATAAAGAAGATTAGTTAGAGATAACATAGCATGATAACACACTTTGAATTTAGCTTTAGTTTCCTTTTATTTTGTTTTTATGAGGGAGTTGGGGAAAGAGAGAATGGATATGGAAAAGATTTCATTTATATTTTTGTTTTCAAATTTTTATTTTCAGTTCTAAATTTGCTTCTTTTCCTTCACCATCTCCCCCACTCTTTGATGGTTCAAGAAATTTGATACTCCCTATACATATACAAGAAGTTGTACACGTGTGAATGGAGGGGAGAATTAAGAAAAAAATAACATGAAAAAATGTGCTTCAATCTGCATTCAGAGTTCATTAGATATCTCCCTGAAGGTGGATAGCACATTTTATCATTAGTCTTTTGAAATTGTCTTAAATCATCATATTGTTTGGAATAGCTCAGTCTTTCACAGCTGATTGTTATTGCAAAATTGCCATTATTATATACAATGTTATAGTAGTCCTGCTCACTTCACTTTGCATTATCTCATACAAGTTTCCAAAAGTTTGCTGGGGTTTTTTTTGTTTTCTGAAACGATTCCTTTTTTCATTGCTTACAACATAATAGTGTTCCATCACAATCACATACCACAAGTTCAGTCATTTCCCCAATTAATAAGCATCTCCTCAATGTTCAATTCTTTAACATCACAAAAAAAAGCTGCTATAAATGTTTTTTATACATATGAGTCTTTTCCCTTTTCCTTTGGTCTCTTTGGGATATAGATCTAGTAGTGTGGGATTTACCAAGTCAAAGGATATGCTCAGTTTTATAGCCCTTTGGACATTTCCAAACTGTTCTCCAGAATGACTGACCCAGTTTACAACTCCACCAAAAGTTCATTAGACTACCTATTTTTCCATACTCCATTCAACATTTGGCATTTTCCTTTTCTACAATGTTAATCAATCGAATTCATATCTAGTGGCACCTCATTTAATTTGCATTTTTCTAAATACTAGTGATTTATAGCATTTCACAGTAATTTTTTTTTTTTGAAATTTACTTGTACATACCCTCTGACCATTTGTCAGTTGGGGAATGGCCCTTGTATAAATTTGGTTCAGTGGCATGTGTGTTTGAGAAATAAAACTTTTATCAGAGAAACTTTGTATATTCTTCACCAGATTTGATTTTCTTTGTATGAAATTTTTTTTTGAAATAATGTAATCAAAATTACTCAATTCAACTATCTTTTGTTTTGGTCATGAACCCTTTCCTTACTCTTGAATCAGAATTCTCTTATGATGTCATCCTTTATACTTTACCCATTTTGAGACTATCTTGGCATGTGGTGTGATGTCAGTCTACCACTAGTTTCTGTCAGACTGTTTTCTCTGTTTTTCATTAGTTTTTTGTTGTTGTTGTAAATCTAGAGATAATACAGAATGATGATACACCTGAATTTAGTTCTGTTTTTGTTTTGTTTTTATGAAGGAGTTGGGAGAAGAGAGAATCTATATGGGAACTATCTCCTTTTTGTTTTTCTTTTTATTTGTTCGCTTGAACTATCTTTGTATGAACTACCTTCTAAAAAAGGAAAGCCCTTATCATTTAATTGTGATTTTTAATATATTTTTTCAAATGAAGTGTGGTAGATACAGCCACTGACAAAATCAGCAAGGGAGAAAAGGAAGAAGAGTGGAGAAAAAGGAGGAAAGACAAACACAAAGAAATCATTAAAATTACAAATATTTCTATAAAGTTGCTATCTAACAGTCACTCTACTATGGACTTTACATTTTTTATCTGATTTGATATTCATAACAGTCTTTTATGGTTGGCACTATTATTATCCCCATTTTGTATGAGGCAACTGAGTCAAATAGATGTTTAGTGACTTGTCCAGGGTCACACAGCTGGTAATTTTCTGAGGCTGGATTTGAACTCACATCTTCCTGCCTTTAGGCCCAATATTGTATCCCAGGGGACTATTTAGCTTTGTGTGTGTGTGTGTGTGTGTGTGTGTGTGTGTGTGTGTGTGTGTGTGAGAGAGAGAGAAAGAGAGAGAGAGAGAGAGAGAGAGAGAGAGAGAGAGAGAGAGAGAGAGAGACTCAAACTGACATCATATTCACTCTATCTCATGGGATTGTTGTGTTTCAAGTGAAATACTAGATTCAAATTACTTATATAATCTGTAAATGCAATTTATTACTGTTATCATTGAACTATCATTTTCCTTGTGATTCTTAGGATATTGAATAACATAGAAACAATAAATTTCTGGCCATCATTAAGTAGGATAAACCCTTTGATGTCTCAGTAGGTAGCAAACCAGTTAGGGAAATCATTCAGCTAGAAATCCAGGTGTAACCTCAGCAATTTCTTAACCAGGGGTAATCACGAGTTTCTTAAACAAAGCCCAATCCTTTCAGCATAAAAGTAGACCTCCTTTTGGTCACACAGTGATGAGTAATGGGCAAGATGTGAAACTAAATCCTCTGTAAGTATAAAGCATTGTTCTCAGAGACAACTTGAGTAACTGAGAAATGTGATCCCAGCTAGAGAGAGAAGAATTCCCATGGGACACTTGGAGTACTGCATGTGCAGCTGAACATGTAGTTGGAGATTGAATATATACATATTAAAATGAGGAAATAGCAGGAATGGTTGGAGTTTGGTTATTATTTTTGGTTTTGCTGAGACTTACACACAGTTCAAGAGGAGATCAATCAAACATGAGTTAAGAAAGGTAACAAGAGTAGAATTGAGGGACCAGAGATTTGGATGCTGAGACAATTTGTCTCTTTGCTCATAGTCTCCATCCTGCATGAACATCAAGGAAAGATGTGACTAGAATATGTCAGAAGATTGCTGAAATTTCCTCTCCAACATAACTGAGAAATATAGTGTGCAGTGCTATTTATTTTTCATTCCAATGTTTAAGTTTGTTCACAATTCTGGATTTAATTAGCACCTGTAAACTACCTTATTCTAGATACAACTTGAGAACCAGAGGACCTAGGTTTGAAGTCTGACTCTAATATCTACTGACTTCCTGATTTTGGACAAATCATATAAAGTCTTTGGGCCTCTATGTCAGGATATGCAACAGAAAAAATGAACTAGAAAATCTCAAAGAATTCCTAGAAATTCCTAATATTATAATTGGTCATAAATCAGTTTGGATCTATCTATGTCTCTATCTACATAGTGAATAAGGGAATTAAAAAAGACAGAGACAACAAGAGACAAAAGAGATAAAGACAGAGAATGAGACAGATAAAGATAAAAAAAAAAACAGAGAAAAACAGATAGAGAGGCAGAGACAGAGAAACAGAAGCATTCTTATGAGGAAAAAAAAAACATATAAGGAAGCTAAAAAAATGGGGTCAGTAATTGCAGGCAAAGTACCTGACGCTGCAGCATGGTAAAACAAATTTGAATCAACAAGCTTGCAGCCTGGAAATGAAGGAAGACATATCTGTATTGAGTATCTTCTTGAAAACAGATCAATAGGGAAGCAGTAAAGCAGAGGAAAAGTGCAATAGGTGGAGAAGAGACAAACTAATGAGTAGAATCAGAGACCTGCTTGAGCTCTCCACCCAAATTGCTCAAAACACCTGTAAAAAAAATTACTCTGAACAAATTCTAGAGCAGCAAAAGCTACAAAACAACAGAACAAAACAGATTTTCAGCCCAAGACAACCTGAAAGGCCAACAAGAAGGGTCTATTGCACCAGGTTCAGAGGGGAGTACCGGCCAGTGTGGGCCCTGCCTGCAAAGACTGAACTACAAGTAGGCCTCAGGGCACTAAATCACCATTGTTTTCAGGCTTCTTAACCCACAAACACCAAAGAGAGCTTGAAAGGTCAGTGAGAAAGCTCTGTCACCTGGGGGAGAGAGATGCAGTTTTTATAAAATAGAGGACTTCCCAGCATTCTTGTTGAAAAGATAAGAACTGAATAGAAAATATGACTTTTAAATACAAGAATCAAGAAAAAAACATGAAAAGGTAAACAGGAAAGAGAAGTCATAAGGGACCGTAAAACAAGCACCTTAGCACACCTAAGATGGCCTGCTGTATATGTTCTTAGATCTGCTTTTCTAAAAGAAAAGCAATTTTTGAGCAATCAACAATCACTGTAATCAACCACATGTATCCTTCCCTTGGCTCAGAGGGAAAAGTTATCACCCTGAAATTCAGAGAAAATACAGAGAAAGAAAAATCAACAGTCAGGATTTCCATCTGTCTGACCATAAGCAATATATACATCGCAGATTAACAGACGATGACTGCCTGACCACACATGCATGGTTGCCAGAGAGAAAAGCATCAATATATGAGATTTCAAAGCAATGGGGCTGCTTAATGGCTTCCTGGAATCTCATTTGGCACACAAATCTTCCAAAAATTAAGCTCCAAAGTAGAACCTTACCCCAGGGCATTTATACACTTTTCAGAGCCTGAGGGGATCACAACCCTTGAGAACCAGTGCATTAAATATTAGGAAAAAGTCTGGGCCTCCCCTAATCAAGCTTCCCTTAATGGGCAGTCCCTTTAATGGGTGGGGAAGATTTTTAATATCATTAGCTTTACAGGGACTCATCAACGTCAAATTGTTTACATTCCTACATGGAAAGATGATATTTCTAAGTCATGAGACCCTACTCAGTATTAGTTAAAGGGAAAAAAAAAAACATATATATATCTGTGTGTGTGTGTGTTTATATATGTGTGTGTGTATGTCCTCCTTTCTAGCTCTTCAGATGCAACTCATTCTTCAAGACCTAACTCATCACAATTTATCCATGAAATAGTTACTGGACTCTCTTATCATTATAAACTTTAATATATAATTTAGTTCTTAAAACTATGTAAATGTATAGTGGCACTGCTGTATAATGGAAAACACCTTGAGCTTTAAATTGAAAGATATAAATTGAGCCACAGAACTGAGACCCTCTAGTTCTGTCATGCCTTGTAACTTATTATACCTTTTCTTTGAATCTCAGAGCAGTTACAGTTGTTGCTGTTGTTATCATGTGTGTGCTTCCCTGTGATATATGGATAACAACATGAGAATTGCTTGTGTATTTTTTTAAGGAAATTTCTTTGGAAAACTTAAGATGTACAGAAATTTGAGTTGTTATGACATGAGCATTGACCTTGGTTCCCTGAGAATATTCCATCTATATTCTTTGAGAATGTAGATGACATCATGACCTCCTTTGGTATTTCCAACTACCAAAGAAACTGACACAAAAAGTGATATTTTATTGTTAGAGAGCAGAGATTTCAAATAGTGGCCAGTGTATGGCCAGAACCAAATTAAAATGCAATTTGGAAATAGAAAAGGCAGAGCCAAGATGGTGCAAAGAATTAATCATTTCTGCTGAGCTTTTCTAACATAACACTCTAAATAGGCATTAAAATGCCTCAAATTAAATTCTAAGCAAGACAAAAGGAAAAAAGCAAGCTTCCTGTCACAGATTGTTTGACTATAAGCTTCTAAAAGGAAGAAACAGTATTTTGGTAAAGACATCATGCTATTCTTAGTAAAAATGAACTTAATATTGTCTTGAAGGTCCAGGCCTTATTTTTCTCTTCTCCTTCTCTATGGTGATCTTGTCCTATTTTTCTTTAAACTTCAATTGTTGTTCTCTCTATTTTTTCTTAAAAAAAAAAAAAACTACAAGAAAACTATTGATATTAGTCACACGATCTAGTATGAATTTAAGTCTCTGATCTCTGTAAATGATATTTGCAATTTAAGACTTTCACCATTGGTTAAAATAATCATCAATATAGTTGATTGATTGTTGTCCTTCATTCTCAGAAAGGACCAAAATGACATCACAATGCAAGAAGCAAGTTTCAGTTTCAATTGTGGCTGATCAGACTAATATGTTCTACACAGGTCGACTCAAATAGACTGTGTAATATTTAAGGTGAATTCTTTAAAACTTTGTGCATCTTGCATTTCTTTTGAGTTATTTCAGTTCTGCTTTGCTCATAGAGCACTTTCTCTCCTGTGGCATAACAAGTTATGGGGGACAGGCAGGGAATCATTCTGCATTGAAACCTTTCAGTCGAATACAACTCTTTTGAGAGTAAGACGTGTTTTCTGTTTGGTTTTTATATACCCAGCATCGACTGATTTGCTTCACAGATATCAGGTAATTAAAGAATTGCAATAAATTGAAGGTTGCCTCTCCTTCCAACTAACACATGTAGTAGGTGCTTAAAAAATGTGTTCTGAATCACTTAATGTTTAATACATTAATTGATATTTTCCATATTTTAGACAATATGTGTAATTCAAAAATCTTTGCATTTGGAGATCTCAAGTTCAAATCCTAACTCTATGACCTTGAACAAATAAGTTTGCATGGTCTTGTAGGTCATAAAATTAGAGGGAAAATTAGAGGGACTTCTGGGGTCATCTAAGTCAATGTACTCATTTTGCCAATAAGGAAGATGATATACAAAGATGTAAGATGACTTCACCACTACTGCAGAGAAGGCAAGTTTCAGGTATGGTGGTAGAAAGATGCAGTGACTGAGGAGAGCAAAACCTTTTCTTAGCATATGAACTTATCAAGCAATGTATGTCAATTGCCCACCAAAGTTGGACCAGATCTCCTCACCTTAGGCCCTCATCCTGAATACAGGGTGAGACAGACTTTTATGTATTGAAAGCAATTAATCAAATAAGAACAATTAATTAAAAGGAAACAATACAACATTAAGTAATCTGATTTCTAATTAGAGGAAAGTATAAGGCCTTTCATGTTGGAAGGAGAGCAGTGGAAAGGTACAATTCACTGAATTCAAAAAAAGGAGGTATCCTACTCTCCAACTATCTGTAAACAATCAGGGGGCAATGGAAATAATAACTGATTGATCAGTACAGATCAGTTTTCAGTTAAGACATTTGGATTATTTAAGATATACAAATGTGAGACTACTCCAGATAAATCTTCAGATCTGACTGAGTGTCTGGTCAGTATAACATAAGTACTCAGTTAAGGGTCTCTAAGAAGAGGGTAGAGATGGTCTAGCGTCTTGTACATGCATGGTTAGGTTCAAAAAATGAACTAAGGTTTTTCCCAATTCCCACAACTGAATAAAGTTTTTCTCACAAGACTGAAATTGCGCTAGACTCATATTTGAATAGCAATAAAGCTAACTCCAGAATTGAGTCACAAGAGTGTTTTACTCAATGCATACAATTAACCACTTGATAATACCCTCTCAGAGCAAGGATTCAAACTCAAATATCCTAACTCTAAATCAAGAATCCTTGCAATGAAACTAAATTGCTATGACTTTGTGCCTCATTTTCCTCCCATGAAAATGAAGGATCATGCCAAATAACCTCTTCAGTATCTAAATCCTTTGCTGTTTTTCAGTTGTTTCCAACTCCCTGAGACCTCATTTGAGGTCATCTTGTCGTACTGGAGTGGTTTGCCATTTAATTTTGTAGCTCATTTTACAGAAAAGGAAACTGAGTTAAATAGGAGGAAGTGACTTGCCACAGCTAGTGGGTGCCTGAGGCCAGATTTGAATGCAGAAAGATGTTTTTCTGATTTTAGTCTCAGTGCTCTATCCATTGAACCCACCTAGCTGCCCCCAAATCCTTTAGATATTTGTTACATCTTTCATTTCAGTAGTTATTAAAATTTGATGCAATTTCTAAGCAAAAAATTTGGCAAGATAGTAAAAATACGATCATTCCTGTTTTGTAGAAGAAGGCTCTGTAACTCAAAGACTGAAGCAACTTCCCCCAGTCACATAGCCAAGTTCTAAAGCCAGGATTCAAAATCAGGGCTTCTGACTTCAAGGTCCTGTTATCAATCCTACTTCTATAAGAAGTCAGGACAGATAGAGACTGATATATCCTCAAGTGGTAGAGCAAATGATAAAATGTAATATAGCCCTTTGAAAATAGGATTTCACTTCCCAGTCCAATAAAGTTGACAAAAGCATCATTTTTCAAGTTTAATATCAGGGTGTGACAGGATGCTTTCAAATAATGTCAGAAAAACAAATTATTTTTATGATTTCTGAAACACTGCTAAGCTGTGCTTTATTACATACATTCAATTCCAAATCATATGTAATTATTATCTCTTAAATAAATGGGCTAAAGCAAGAGCAGGTAAAGTTAACACAGACACAAATGGAACACATCTATTTTAATTTATCCCTAAACCCCGAGAGGCTAATTTGATTATGAGTAGAAATGTTTGTGGGAGGACAGAAGCGACAGCAGACTTCATTTCCAGGGCTCAAGTCTGATGTCTCCAATTCTCTGATAAACTTTTACAGAGAGCCCTGACATCATTCCTGAGGGATTTTCATTGTCCCTTGCTGGCTCTATTATTTTAAAGCATGGAGGAGAAAAGTACTTCCTGACCTGTCTCCAGCTAACAAGGCAATGTCTGCCTGAAGCTGTGGAAAGGATGAGGACAAGAGCTTACTGCACCAGTTTCTGGAATTTTTAATGAAAGTATGGAAGAAGAAATGTGTGTAATATAAAGTGTCACTATCAGATTATATGTGCTCTTCAAGACTTGAAATTAAATAATAAATGGGCAGGAGAGGTTCTACCTTGGAAAAATTTCATGATCCTCCTAGTTTAGATTGATAGTCAGCTGTTTGCAAGACTGCTGCTTGTTTTTAACTCTTTTTAAAATCCCTGGCACTCTTTCTCTTGCTATCAATACCTTGTTTCTTGCCTTCAGTCTTGGAAGAATAATTGTCAGGAAAGATCTGTAAAGAAGACAATTTGATCAAATTCACAGTCAGCATCATATGAATCTACAGGCAGGTTTAGGATGATGCACATCAGTATTTCAATAGTGGTTAAGGATTTCTTGTGATTTCATCAGTCTAGGGAACTCCTGGTATGAGAACTCCATTCTCTAAGGCAAATCACAAAATTGCAAGATCATAGTTCAGAATGCTCTTATAACTTGTAAAAGATCTGGATCTTTCTTAAAGGAGAAATGCTGCCTAGCAGATCGTATCTAGCAGACAATATAAGTGGAAGGGAAGGAAAGGGAAAGGAATAGGATTCTAGAGCTAGTAAATGTCTGAAGTCAGATTCAAACTCAGATCTGTCTAACTCTAGGCTCAGAACACAACCCACTGTGCCACAAGATGCCTTACAGAAGTAAGTTCAACAGAAGTTTCCAGTAGCCATAAAAGTTATGGATCGGAGAGATTAATGTAACGGAGAGACCTAACTCAGAATGGGAAACAACTTACCTCATGACAACATCAACAGTTTTGCTAGTGCGAGGCAAATGCCTCCATGAGTGGATAGGGCACAGGGGGAGAATTATCTTGGTTTAAATGTTTCATTGCTGTGTGTTTTCCTTGTTCATGTGTCTTTCTAGGTGTCTTCCCTGAGCATGTATACTTACCATTACCCTTATCTATTTATTTTATATTATTATAAATTCTAAATATTACATATTATTTAATTACATTTATCAATATCATTCTATTCATGTAGCTAGGTCATGGTTGTTCCCTGTGTGTATGCGTCCCTTTTGCCACTGAAGATATACTAATATTTGAAGAGTAATACTTCTATTTTGCAAAAAAATTTTCATTTCAGTTTTGGACTATGCTATTTACTTTTCTCTTTTTCTTTGAATAACCATGTTCTCTGACGATTTAGTAAGATCGATGCATAAATGGATGTACTCCACTAATGTGCATCCTCTTGCACTACAGTTTTTAATGGAATTTGACCTATGTCCCCAATGTTTCTCAAACTTGGGGATACTTATTAAGGGAGTCCACATATGAAAGGATGTGGGTAAAGCCCCAAAATCATGATTATTTTATAACTACTAGTAAGGGAAGATGAGTATGAATCTGTTCAGGTACAAGATCTATATTTTACAGAAGGCCAACTTTTTGAAACACAATTCAAATAGTACTCACTACGTTCTGGTCACCATACAAAACAAATATACAAATGCAGATAGAAAGACAAAGTCTTTTCTTAAGGATCTTAAATTTTAATGAGGTAATCCTTACATGAAAGGGAGCTGTAAAAGGAAGCGGGAGAAGGTTCCAGTCTGGGGGAAGTGGTGTCAGTGTCCAGATAATCAGAAGTGTGGTAGAGAAAGTAAAGAATGGATGAGTGCCTCATATCCTCAAAACAGACATTTCAGGAGGTTCTCCCCAATGGGAGAAGGGCTAATGTGGGGCAGGGGCAGAGCAGTCTTCCAGAGAGTTGATATAAACTCCTATAATTACTCAACTTGTAAGTGTCAGACTGAGTTTATGAACCCAGGTCTCTTATCATGAAATCTAAGGCCTTTTCCATTGTGCCTTGCTGCAATCTCTGAATTAGCTTATCTTCTTCCCTCTGAAGCAAACTCTTGGTTACTGATCATATGTTAAACAATGATAATAAGGATGAATAAATCCTAGGCTACATTTGCCCAAGGATGCCAGCACACCCAACAGAGTAGCTGACCATTGGACCTTCCTTGTTTAAGTTCTATGCACACCTGTTACAATGACCTTGTAATTTCTTTATAACCTTTACATCCACCCCACCCACCCCCCCACCCCCGCCACTTCCAACTAATGTATTGCCCTTAGGACAATTGTCCTTTGGCTATTTCACAAGCTAAGTGTAAGAAAGAAAAGAATAATACCAGAAAGGGTGATATTATTTCTGTGAAGCCACTTTTCTGATACAATCAAACTTAGAGGTAGTATGGGAAGTTTCATTTCCTAAATCTGATGAGATTGGAAATGGTTTCCAGAGTATTAAAAAAGTAGTTCAGATTTCATTATAAAGGGAACAGCAGTTCTATCTTGGATAAGACATTTTGGTACAAAAGAAAAAAAAAGATAATACAATGGATTGAGGAAAAATGATTTTGAAATGGGAATTAATTTTTTAACTTGTCTAGGATGACTAAGCCCATAGTGGAGAGGGTAGGCTGGTATTTTATCCCAGAAGTTGATGCAAGGACACTAAAACAAACTCCTGTTTTATTAGTACAGTTTTGCTTCAATAAATGTGACCTATATCACACAGCCATCTTCTATGTTGTGTTTCATTTTCACAAAGCAGATAGTATTTCACAAAGTAGACAGTATTAAGAAATGCTTATTTTATTTAAAAAATTAAAAATAAAATGGATAAAATTTAAAAATAAGTTTTAAAAAAGTAGATCTTTCCCTTTTCCTCTATATTACATAGAAAAAAGACAAACTCACTTTGGCACCTAGGAAAGGGCTTGTAATTTCAATGTGTTGAAAACTCCCTCTACCAATTTAATTAGGCACTTAAAAAAAAAAATTAGTCTTAGAAAGGTGTCAAAGCACTGAGGAGTTGAGGGACATTCCCAACATCTCAAAACCAGTATATGTGAAGGGTGGGTCTTAAATTCTGTTCTTCTCAGCACTGAAACTTTCAGTCCCCTCTAGACTTTACCTCTCTGTATGTACTGAATTCTTGACAAGTGATTTTTTTTTTCTTTCATTAATTCAGTCACTGCTTCGATAAATTAAACAGTATGATGTTCTAGATTACAAATGCCTACAGATTGAAATGTAATAAAACTGCAGTAATGCCCGAAGTAATTGCCACCAACAGACCAAACAGTTCCCTATTTGACAAAACTTTATTTGATAAAATGTTATAAAAATAAAATAATTTTAAAAAATCTTAGTTTGATGAAAAAAAATTCAAGCCCTTTTGTCCATTGGATGGTGAAGAATTAAAAACATTAAAGAATCTACATAGTGAAAAGAAACATGAATTTTTTGGGGTCATTATTAATGAAGACATAATTCCTAGAACATATGAAACATCTTTGTGCCATCAAAACATTTGCCCAGGCATTAGTTCATAATTAAAAAACACTTTTTCTCAGTGTGGCACATTGTATACATTACAGCACAGACCCTATTATTGTTACTGAACTTAGGCTAATGTTAATAAAATAGGAACAGCTGTTATTTTAAGGTATTGTTTGTAATTCTCTTTTGAAGGATAAATATATTTAGTTTAACTAAAATCACATATATGCCTATGTGTATGTATTTTAGTTTTATTTATTTATTTTTAGATTTTGACATTCATTTCCACAAAATTTTGAGTTCTAATTTTTCTCCCTATCTCTCCACTCCCCCAACTCCATAACACCCTGCATTCCAATTACCCCTTCCCTCAATGTGCCCTTCCTTCTATCATACCCCACTTTTCCCTTATCTCCATCTTCTCTCTTTTCTTGTAGGGCAAGATAAATTTCTATACACCCTTACCTGTATTTCTTATTTCCCAGCTATATGCAATAAAATTATCAAAATTCATATCTAATACTTTGAATTCCAACTTCTCTCCCTCCCTCCCTATCCATCCCAACTGAGAAGGCAAGCAATTCAATACAAGCTATAAATGTATCATTTCGCAAAAGACTTCCATAAAAATCATGTTAGGTAAGATTTACTATATTGCCCTCCATTCTACTATGCCCTCCCCCCTTTTTCTATTCTCTCATTTGACTTTGTCCCTTCCTAAAAGTGTTTACTTCTAGTTACTCCTTTCTCCCATTTGGCCTTCCTTCTATCATACCCCTCACTACACTTGTCCCCTTTTCCCCTACTTTCCTGTAGCGTAAGACATTTTCATACCAAATTTAGTGAGTATGTTATTCCCTCCTTAAGCCATATGTGAAGAGAGTAAGCTTTCCTTTTCCCCTCTCACCTCCTCTCTTTTCTCCTCCATTGAACAAGATTTTTCTTTTCTCTTTTATGAGTGATGGTCTGCTCCATTCCATTTCTCCCTTTCTCTTCTCAATACTTTCCTAGCTCATCCCTTAATTTTATTTTATTTTTCTATGGATATCATCTCTTCTGATTCAACTCAAACTGTACTCTCTCTCTCTCTCTCTCTCTCTCTCTCTCTCTCTCTCTCTCTCTGTATATATATATATATATATATATATATATATATGTGTGTGTGTGTGTGTGTGTGTGTGTGTGTGTGTGTGTGTGTGTGTGTGTATAATCCCTCCACCTACCCAAATACTGAGAAATGTCTCAAGAGTTACAAATATTATCTTTCCATGTAGGAATGTAAAAAGTTCAGCTATAGAAAGCCCTTTATGATTTCTCTTTCTTGTTTACCTTTTCATGTTTCTCTTGATTCTTGTGTTTGAAAATCAAATTTTCTATTAAGTTATGATCTTTTCATTATGAATGATTAAAAGTCCTCTATGTCATCCTCTATATATTGACCAGTTTTTCCCTTAAAGTATTATACTCATTTTTTCTGGGTGGGTGATTCTTAGTTTTAATTTCAGTTCCTTTGACTTCTGGAATATCCTATTCCAAGTTCTTCAATTCCTTAATGTAGAAACTACCAGAACCTGTGTTATCCTGATTGTATTTCCACAATACATGAATTGTTTCTTTCTAGCTGCTGGTAATATTTTCTCCTTGATCTGGGAACTCTGAAATTTGGCCACAATATTCCTCTCTTGTTGGGTCTCTTTCTGGAGGTGATAAGTGGATTTTTTCAACATTTATTTTGCATTCTGGTTCTAGAATATCAGGGTACTTTTCCTTGATTATTTCATGAAAGATAATATCTAGGCCCTTTTTTAGATCTTGGCTTTCAGGTTGTCCCATAATTTTTAAATTGTCTCTCCTGTATCTATTTTCCATGTCAGTTGTTTTTCCAATGAGATGCTTCACATTATCTTCTATTTTTTCAGTTTTTTGGTTTTGGTTTGTAACTTCTTTGTTTATCATACAGTCATAGCTTCCCTGAACTCCACTCTCATTTTTAAAGAACTATTTTGTTCAGTGAGCTTTTGAACCTCCTCTTCTATTTGACTAATTCTACTTTTTAAAACTTTCTTCTTCTCATTGGCTTTTTGGACCTCTTTTTCCAATTTAGTTAGCCTACTTTTAAATATCTTATTTTCCTTAGCATTTTTTTTTGGTTCTTCTTTAGCAAGCTGCTGACTTGCTTTCAAGCTCTTCTGTGGTGTGAGCCCATTTCAACTCATTTTGTAGGCACTGAAGGCAGAAGCCTTGACTTCCTCTGACAATATGCATTGTTCTTCCTCATCTGAAAGGATGGAAGGAGATAACTGTTCACCAAGAAAGTAACCTTCTATGATCTTATTTTTTTTTTCACTTTTTGGGGCATTTTCCCAGCCAGTTACTTGGCTTCTGAATCCTATGTCAAGAGGAGGGTCCTATACTCCTCCTCCCCCCAGGACCATGTTCAGGGCTGAGATT
Source organism: Notamacropus eugenii (assembly GCF_028372415.1). NCBI lineage: Eukaryota > Metazoa > Chordata > Mammalia > Diprotodontia > Macropodidae > Notamacropus > Notamacropus eugenii. Next base: position 13,065,661 of record NC_092877.1, read on the forward strand.
CAGATCAGCTGCTCAATTCCCCCAGGGCCTTTAGGCAGGAGCTGGGCTGTGACTGAGGGCTGAAGTTCACATCTCCTGCTCTATTCCCCCAGAGGCTTTAAGCTGAGCCCCTTGGACAATAGACCCAGGCTGTTTCCGTGGCCACTGTAGCTGCCCACCACCCACTGTTGCTGCTGCTACTGTGGCCTCTGCCACCTGAGACCAGTGCTGAGGGGACCCTGCTCCCCTCTTGCCCAGCTGGGAAAGTCTTCCCACACTGACCTTTGAAGGCTTCTTTGTTGTTTATGAGTTGTGTGATCTGGGACCCCCCCTGCTGGGGATTCTGACTCTGAGGCCTGCTCTGGTCCTGTTCCTCTTCAGGTGGCAAAGCCAGAGCTGGGTTCCACTCTGATCAGTGTCCCATGGAATAGACCTTTTCTGTCAACCTTCCAGGTTACCTTTGTCTGGATATCTCTTTCACTCTGTCATTTTGTGGCTTCTGTAGCCCTAGAATTTGTTGAGAGTCATTTTTTACAGGTATTTTGTGGGCTGTGGGGGAAGAGCTAGAATATATGCATCTTTCTACTCTGCCATCTTTGCTCCACCCCTCTATAAAATCATATATAAAAGGAAGTACTTTGAAATGGAGCGTGTATTGGATTTAGACTTCAAAAACCTTAGCTCAAGGCCTACCTCTAACACTTTATGAATAGATAACTTTAGATAGGTTACTTAATGCACCTGAGTCTCACTTTGCTCATCTGCAAAAGGGAGACAAAAGTATTCCCACATCTTTCCACACAAGAAACTGATGATAAAGAAATGGTTAAAACATCTGTATCTGAGAAACAGTACATAAATGTAAGCAATTACTAATATTTTTCTGAGACTGTACTACAAAAAATACCAAATTAAACTGGTCCTGAGTAACAAATACATGCACACACACATGCACAGACACACATGCTCACACACCTATATATATGTGCATATATATCTTTATATGTGTATCTATACATATGCATACATATATATGTATATGTGTGTACGTATGTGTATTTATGTAGATTGCAAACTGCACTAGTGGAGGACCTCAAGCCCTCCTTCCCCTCAAACTTGATAAATCTTACCTAAAAATAAACAAGAAAGAAATTAAGGTAGTGAATAGAATTCTGGAAAAAATAGATGCATTACACCTTTGAAGAAAGCTAAAGATGAATAGAGAGGAACATACCTCTTTCTCAGCAGTACATCACACATATACATAAATAGACTGAAAAAGCAGGTAAAATCCTCATCATGCATAGGAGAATGGCAGAAATAATCAATGTATGCTTTTCAAATCCTGATGCGATAAAAATTATATATATAAAAGGGCCATGGAAAAATAGACCAAAAATAATTGAAAACTAAATAATCTAATCCTACAGAATGAGTGGGTAAAACAACAAATAGTAGAAACAAATCAATAACTTCATTCGAGATTATGACGATATTAGGGAAACCTACCAAAACTTATGGAATGGAGCAAAAGCAGTTCTAAAAGAATATTTTATATCTTTAAATGCTTACATGAATAAAATAGAAAAGAGATCAATGAATTGATCATGCAATTGAAAAAGCTAGAAAAAGAGCAAGTTGAAAATCCCCAATGAAATAGAAATAGTGAAAACCAAGACAGATATTAATAAAATGGAAATTAAGAAAACCATGAAACTAATAAATAGAACTGAGATCTGGTTTTATGAAAAAACAATAAAGCTGATAAAATTATGGTCAATCGGATTTTTAAAAAAGAAAGAGGGAAACTAAATTACAAGTATCAAAAATGAAAAGGGTAAATTCACCTCCAATGAAGAGGAAATTAAAACAATAATTAGGATTTTTTGAGTCAACTGTATGTTCATAAATTTAACAATCTTAATGAAATAGATGAATATTTTAAAAAATATATAAATTGCCCAGAATAACAGGAAAGGAACTAAAATATTTAAATAATTGATCTCAGAAAAAAATAAATTGAACAAGGAAACAATGAGTTCACTGTGAAAAAATCTGCTGAGTCAGATACATTTGTAAACAAATTCTATCAGACATTTCTAGAACCATTAGTTCCAATACTATATAGACTATTTGAAAAAATGGTGAAAAAGGAGTCCTACCGAATTCTTTTTAACATACAAATATAGTGCTGATAGCTAAACTGAGAAGAACCAAAACAGAAAAAGAAAATTATAAGCCAATTTCTTTCATGCAAAAATTTTCAATAAGATATTAGCAAAAAGATTATAGCAACTTATCATGAGAAAAATACACTCTAATCAGGTAGGATTTATACCAAGAGTGCAGGGCTGGTTAAATATTAGGAAAACTATGAGAATAATTGATCATATCAACAACAAAACTATCAGAAATCATATGATTATCTCAATAGATGCAGAAAAATCTTTAGACAAAATACAACACCCAATCCCTTTTGAAAACACTAGAAAGCAGAGGAATAAATGGAGCCTTCCTTAAAATAATAATTAGTGTGTAACTAAATCCATCCACAAGGATTATATGTAATGGGGATAAACTAGACACATTTCCAATAAGAACAGGGGTGAACCAAGGATATCCTTTATCACCACTGCTATTCAATATGATACTAGAAATGTTAGCCTGAGCAATAAGCAAAATAAAAGAAATGGAAGAAATCAGAATAAGCAAAGAAGAAACTAAGTTATCACTCTTTGCAAATGATATGATGATATACTTAGAGAATCGTAGATAATCAAATAAAAACCTACTTGAAATAAAAAACAGCTTTAGCAAAGTTGCAAAATACAAAATAAACCAACATAAATCATCTGCAATCCTATATATTACTAAGCCCAACAGTAAAACAGAAATCCCATTTAAAATTACTGTGGACCTTATAAAATATTTGGGAGTCTACCAGTCAATAAAAACCCAGGAACTGTATGAAAAAAATTGCAACACACTTTTCACACAAATAAAGTCTGATCAAATAACTGGAAAAAAACATCAGTTTCTCAATAGTAGGCTGAGCTAATATAATGAAAATGACAAATCTATCTAAATTAATTTACTTATTCAGTGACATACCAATCAAACTACGAAAAATAACTTTATAGATATAGAAAAAATAATATCAAAATTCATCTGGAAGAACAAATTGTCCAAAATATCAAAGAAATTAATGAAAAGAAACAATAGGGAAGGTGGCTTAGCCATACCAAATATTAAATAGTATTATAAAACATCAGTCATCAAAATCACTTGGCAATGACTAAGAAATAGAGGACTATATCAGTGGAAAAAATTAGGTACACAAGACACAATAGTCAACAAATATAGCAATCTACTGTTTGATACACGCAAGGACCCCAGATTCTGGGATAAGAACTCAATGTTGGACAAAAATTGCTGGGAAAACAACATGGCAGAAATTGGTCATAGACCAATGTCTGACACCATATTCCAGAACAAAATTCAAATGGGTACATGATCTAGGCATAAAGGATGATACTGTAAACAAATTAAGGGAGAAAGGAATAGTTTATTTGTCAGATTTAGTGAGAATGGAGAAATTTATGACCAAACAAGATATAGAGGCATTATGAAATGCAAAATGGATAACGCTCATTACATTAAATTGAAAAAAGTTTTTGCACAAACAAAGCCAATGCAACCAAGATTAGGAGGGAAGTAGAAAACTGGGAAAAAACTTTTACAACTAGTATCTAGTCAAATTTACAAGAATACAAGTCATTCCCCAATGGATAAATGGTCACAGGTTATGAACCTTTAGAAATTAAAGCTATCTATAGTCATATGAAAAAATGCTCCGAATCACTGTTTGATTAGAGACATGCAAATCAAAACTCTGATCTACCATATCATACCTATCACATTGGTTAATATGACAAAACAGGAAAATGATAAATGTTGGTTTAGATGTTGGAGAATTGGAACACTAATTCATTGTTGTTGGAGCTATGAGCTGATACAACCATTCTGCAGAGCAATTTGGAACTATGCTCAAAGGGCTATAAAAATGTTTGACTCAGCAAAACAGCTTCTAGGGCTGTATTCCAAAGAGATCATTAAAATGGGAAAAAAATATTTTTGGCAGCTCTTTTTTTGATGGCCAATAACTACAAATCAAGGGGATGCCCATCAATTGGAGAATGGCTGAATAAGTTGTGGCATAGGAATGTAATGGAATTATATTGTGGTATAAGAAATGAAGAATAGGTAGACTTCAGAAAAATCTGGAAAGGATTCTATGACCTGATTCTGAGTGAAATGAGCATAACACAGTGTGTGAGGAGTGTTTTTGATAGACTTAGCCCTTCAAAGCAATACAGGTATCTAAAATATTTCCAAAGTACTCATGATGCAAAATGCCATCCACATTCACAGAAAGAATTATGGAGTCAGAATGCAAAATGAAGCAAACTATTTTCTCCTTTGTTATACTATGTTTTGTTTTTCTCCCAATTGTTTTAATTCTCCTATGCAACATGACTCATGTAAAAATGTGTTAATAGGAATGTATATATACAACCCATATATGATTCAATGCCGTCTTGGGGAGGGAGGGATTAGGGAATGGGTAGAAAATTTGGAACTTATGAGAGGATTGTTAAAAACTGAAAACAAATAAATTAATATATTTTATTAAGTATAAGAATAAATATTTTTGGAATGAAGCAAATATTTATTAATTAAAAGTAAATAGAATAAAATATATTAAGAATAAATTTTAAGAACAAATAAGAAGATTAAATAAGAACAAATTTAAGAAACCTGGCACTAGATGACTTGCAGGATCTATAAAATATATCCATCAGAATGAACAACAGATAGATATAAAGCCTTATAGTTCAAAGAAATCACTTCCTCAAGTAGGAAAATAAGTAAGGGGGCATGGTTCAATAGCAGTTGCTCTTAGAAAGATGGGAGAGGGGCGCTATTGTATCTCAAGCTCAATATAAGTAAACTGTCTAACTTGACAAGCAAATAAGCTGATGTGATATAGGCATCATTTTTTTGTTTGTTGGTTTGTTTGCTTGTTTTTGTTAGAACAAGAATGTATCATCTTCAGTTATTGAGACTGATTTTGAGGAAGTTATTCATAATCTAAAACACATCAAGATAAGACCAATCAAGATTTTGTAGGACCTTGAGTACATGACAAATGAGGAGCAACTAAAGAAACTGAGAGTGTTTCTTTGAAAGGAAGGAAGAGACAAGAGGGGCAACTTTAAGTTTTTAGGAAGCTACATAACTCAGTTCACAGACTGCCAGCCCTGGAGTCAGACCTGAATTCAAAACCATCCTTAGACATTTACTAGATAACTCAAGCCAAATCACTTAACCCTGTTTGATTCAGTTGCCTCATCTGTAAAATGAGCTGGAGAAGCAAATGACAATCCACTTCAGTATCTTTGCTAAGAAGACTTCAAGTGGGGTCCCAGAAAGTTGGACTCAACTGAAACAATTCAATAACAAAGGTTGTGACATGGAAGAGATATTGGGTATTTTCTGCTTAATCTAAAAGGATAGAACAACAAAGGGTAGAAGGAACAAAGGAAAAATTAAGCTTGATGTCAGGATAAACATAACAAGTAAACCTAACTCAAAGTGCATTTGCTGTTTGCATATCCACATAATCTTGACATCCCTTATCTAATGTCACCATTCAATAAAAAGTAGAATAATGAGTCAAGTGGCTTTGTGAAAGTAAACTCTTGTATTTCATAATGTCATTGACATTAATCATTTGCTTCTTTCACTTTTTACTTTGCTTTAGCATTTTTAAGAGCCAAAAGAAAACTCAGAAATACTTTGCTTTGACCATTTTGGCCACCATGAAAGTCACTTTTGCATATCTTTCATGTCTTGTTATGTGACTCCACTTACCTGACTTCATCTTTTTATGAGGATAATCACTCTATCCAAGATTGATGTCTTTGGTTAATTGTGACAGTTCACAGATATGAATCAAATAATTGACATCATTGAATAATTGAAAACCACCCTCTTAAGACAGCTGAGAAAATAATATCATGATGGATAAAGTCTCAAATTCCTTCCATGGATATGATGTAAAATCTTGAGCTCTGAAGCATGTAAGTCCATGTCACAGAGCTGCAGCCACAAATCATTCTGGACAAGTAAAATAGCAAGCCATTTGATAGAAGACAGCACAATTTCCTCTGTTATATGACAGAGGACACCCTGAATATCTCTTGGACTGAAACTTGAAAAGAGGAAAAATGAAAAAAAAAATAAACAATTAAAAGAATGAATAAACCCCAACATTGGAGCCTATAGCCCCTAGATCTTGGAGGATATTTATTTATGTGACTTTTATCTATCATGAACAACTTCTTCCTAACTCATTGGCAATTAGTGAATATAAGTAGCTACCTAAGTTAATGGAATGAGGGCTGCATTTTAAGAAAGTTGAAGAGAATGGAAACTGGGTTGGAGGGTGGAAGGTTGAGAAATAGCTTACAATTTCCCCTGTATTCCTCAAGGAAAATCTTTTGCCCAGCTTCTGTCATTATCTGAGCTCTTCAGTTCTGCTAACTCTGCCCTGGGATTTGAGCATGTTCTTGAATATCTCTTTTAGATGGGAGCATTGGTGTATCTTGTCTGAGCCATTGAATGTCTTGATTACAGCCCTCCTGGGGCACCATGAGACTATGTATACTTGATGAGTTCGCCCAAGGCAAAGAAAAGAAGACATATTTTAACAAGTGCCAACACGCCCATTGTCAAGATGTCACTCAGTTCAGGAACCAGTGATCGTGAAAATGTCCAGTCTTCCGTTTACAATACCAGCAAATATGCAAACTTGTAGTCACTCTAACACCATAAGAAACATAGGGAATAAATTAGCTGAGCATCTTCATGACAGGCTAGTGTGTTGAGAATGGATGGACAGTTCCTGAATCCCCATTGTTTGCCAGCTCCACAGATAGGACTCCCATTTAATGAAACGGCTAATTAGATTTCTGTAATCCTGTAGTCATTGTGTTAGAGGTGACATTTGGCCAGGATTCCTCCTGTGGTTCCTTCAGTGTGTTAGGGAACATTTTCCCCTAGCCAATTTGGCTCTTGTCACTCTGTTGGAATGGCAGTTTCATCTGTTGGTGTAATGAAATCACTGCTTCCCCCCCCAAATAGCTCCACCACTCAGCATTTAAATAGGGACGAATAGGAAAATGATCATCTGATTAGCCAAAAGGCCCATATTCAAAATCCATTTCCAAAATCACATAATAGAATTGGATTAAGTTCACAGTGAAAAAAATTACTTAGGTATTATTACATACTGTATTACATATTCATCAACTTGCTGAATATGGATAGAGTGAAAGCTCTTCTCTCTCCCCACCTACCATCTTCTGAATAGCAACCAGTTGGGATCACCAAAAGAAAAGGCTCTAGTTCAGACGGCATTAAAAGACTCCAGTTCTATTCTCAGCAAGGCAGGGAAAGATCAGAATAGTGAAATCCTTTCAAGGCAGGTACTAACATCACAAACTTTCTGCACATCGGACCACCAAATATATTTTCAAGATATCTTTCTAATTTTTAAGGAAATTAAATGTAGGATTTGAATGTCAGTAAATTATTTTTCAGGTGAAATATAAAGTTTAGGATTACCATCAACATCATTGTTATTGCAAATCCATGCACGGAAGAAACAGTGCTAGTCTTAGAATCAGCAAGTCATGAGTTCAAATCTTAACTATTAGCTATGTGACCATGAAGGCAAAGAATTTAAATTTTTTCATTTTTTCCATCTACAAAATGATTGCAATAACTTACTTCAGAGGTTCAAATGATATGGTATATGTAAATGAACCTATACATCTTAAAGAAATATATAACTATGAGCTATTACTTTGGATTGGTTCTAAGACTGCATTGTTATAGGGAAATGTGAATGAGGAAACTTCCTGTAACCAATGCATAGTTACATCTTATATCTTAAGCTTGTAATTTTCACTTGTTGTTTAAGGGCAGTAAGATGACGTATCTTTCCCAGGGTCACGCTTCTACTATGTTTCAGAAACTGTGCTGAGCACTGTGAACATAAAGAAAGACAAAATACAGTCCCTGTCTCCAAAGAGCTAATCATGAATTGGGATGACAACAAGCAAACAAATATGAAAATAGTTATTTACAGGATAATAGGAAAAATCAATGGAAGGAAGGCAATAGAATTAAAAGTGATTAAAAAAGGCTTCTTCTGGAAAGTGGAATTCTCCTTGGAGATACAAGAGAAACAGCAACACCAGGAGATGGGAGAACATTCCAGGAATGAGGGACAAATGGAGACAAGCCAAGACATAGAGTCTCTTGTTCACGGAGCAACAAGGATACCAGTGTCACTGGACTGAAGAGGACATGCAGGAGGGGGAATAAAAGGTATAAGACTGGAGAGTACCAGGAGAGAAGGGTTGGTGTAGGTTATGAAATGCTTCAAATGGCTATGGGAGAATTTTATTTTTGATGTTGGAAGTGATAGGGAGCCAGTTAATTCATCAGGTAACAGGATACAACATGGTTGGACTTACATTTTAGAAAGTCACTTTGGGAGCTGAATTGAAAATAGTTTGCAGTGGAGAGATAGTTGTGGCAGGTAGACCCACCAGCCGGTCATTGCAATAATTCAAGCATGATGTGTTGAGGTCCCGTACCAGAGAGGAAGCAAATATCAGAGGGAGAAAAGGACATACATGCAAGAGACAGGACTTGAACCTTGGTCAGTCTTTCTCTTCGGCCGTCTTTCAGTCTATTAAGTAAAGTTGCTGTCATTATTGTAATGATTATAACTTTTTTTTTTTCTACATCTGGGTCTGCTTTATGACTTTCCATTGACCCTATACTTTTATCTATATAAAATCACTTCCTCAGGAGCTTCATACATTCAGGGGTCCTGGTTATCACGCCTATATTAATTACTTCCAAATGTACTCTTTCTGTTGGAATAATATATTTAAAGTGATGAGAACCACTAAATGTTAGATACACACAGACTCACCTACACACAAACACACACACACACACACATATATATATATATATATATATATATATATATATATATATATATACACACACACACACACACATACACATATACAGGTGTGATTGTTTATTTTTATGAGGTTTGAGAAAAAAAGGGGACCTTCAAGATCTTTTAGGCTGACCCTGTTATTTACAGATGAATAAATTGTAGACTAGATAGACATCCTCAGACATTGTCCATGTGTTAATTTGATTTGCTGGACTATGACTTTTGTAATAAGGGAGAGCTTCTATTTGGCTGAGACTGGAGTGGGTATATAGTATTTTTAAGGTTAACAAAGTTCATTTTTATTTTTACAACACTCTTATGAGAAAGTGAAAGAAATATTGTCCTTAATTTTTGGAGGGAGCCTAATGCAAGAAAAAGAATGCTGTTCAGGTGTCAGAGACCTTCTGTTCATACCCTTTTCTAGCTCCATTTTATACATGTATATATATATATATTCAACTGATGGTGTGGAATTAAAGGTATTATTTAGACATTTTTTTTCCACTCATGATCAACTCCTTGTGACCTCATCTGGAATTTTCTTGGCAATGATATGGGGGATTTGCCATTTCCTTCTCCAGTTCATTTTACAAATGAAAAAATTGAGGCAAAGAGGCTGAAGTGACTTGCCCAGCTAGGGCTACACAGCTAGAAAGTGTCTGAGATCAGATTTGAACTCAAGAAAATGAGACTTCCTGACTCCAGCCACAGCATTGTTTTTACCATACCATATAACTGACCATAAATATAGAGAGATATTAATATCTTATCTATCTATCTATCTATCTATCTATCTATCTATCTATCTATCTATCTATTTAGGTATGTATGTGTGTGTATATGAATCTGAAGCTAAGTGCTATAATAAGTAGAGTTCAGGAAGACATGAATTAAAATCTGACCCCACTAATTGTGTGACTCTGAGAAATTCACCTAACAGCTGTCTGCCTCAGTTTCTTTTATATAACAAGGATAATAATAGCAGCTACCCCTCCACCACACACAAACATCAGGGTTGTTATTACAATCAAATGAAATGTTATTTGTGAATCACTTTGCCATGTTAAGGCATTGAATAAAGGCTAACTGGTTGTTGTTGTTGATGCTGATGATGATGGTGATGAAGATGATGATACCTGGAAAACCTTCTGGACCCTCATTTTCCTTAAGTGTAAAATGAGATGTTTGGATTAGATGGCCTCTAAGTGTGATTCCAGCTCAAGGTCTACTATCTCATGATATAAGATCCTATGATGCAGAATTCTTTTGATTTAAGTCTGTTTTTGGAATTAATTTAGAGCTTAACCAATGTTCTTGATTTGAAGATTAATTTCCATTATTTTACTTCCACATTTTGATGATGTGTGACTTTATTTGGTTCTGTTTATTTCACGTAGTCTCAGTTGTTACAAGTCTACTGGTGTATCTCTGAATCCAACATATTTGTCACTTTTTATTGTACAATGATATGTTATTTCACATGCCATAATTTTCTTCAGTTCTTCCCCTAATGAAAGGTACTTATTTTGTTTCTGGGTCTTTGCTGCTGCTGCTACTACTACTACTACTACTACTACTACTACTACTACTACTACTACTACTACTACTACTATTACTCTACTACTAGTACTACTACTAATTCTGATGAGGTTTCAGGGTGATGGGGTCCCCAAAATACCAACAGTCCAGGTCATGCTCAAATGAATTCAACTCAAGCCTTCTTAAAGCCAAAGAAAACAAAGTTTATTAAAGATTCACCAAACTGGGTTGGCTCTTAAGGAGCTTAAGCATTTGTAAAGTTTGTATTCACAAGCAGGCCAGATAGAATCTCAGTTAGACAGAGTCTGAACTGGACCGAATTTGAGCACCTTCATGGAGGTGAGATGGAACTAGATACAGAAAAGACTATAGGAGGGATCTGGGTCATGGGGGTGGTCTGCTAGTCCAGGGTGATGGGAGGATGGGTCTAGGGAGGGTCCTGAGGAGAAGTCCTGGGAGGGAATCCAAGGAGGATCAAAGGCTGTAAACAGCTGGAGGCAATCTGGAGATATCAGACAATGGAGAACCTAGGTGGGAAGAAGGTGGGGCAATCAGGAGGTCTTGATAGGGTCAATATGGGAATGAATACAGATCTTGATGGGAGTGGTCAGAAGCCTGGGGAATTGGGTTTTGATGGGATCAAGGGTGGGGGATGAGCAGAATGTTAATGAAAAATCCATGGGCTCCCAGAGACTGCCAGAACAAATGGGAAGATTAGATTTGAGTAAGAAAGGCCAGATTAAGTGGGAAGATTCAAGGGGAGCTCAAGGAGGCTCCCAGGGTCTGAACCCCATCACTACTACTGCTGCTACTACTACTACTACTACTACTACTACTACTACTACTACTACTACAAAATACTCCTTTAAATGTCCTTATACATATTGGCCCTTTCCCGTTGCCCTTGATGTCATTGATACATGTGTCTAATCGTAGTACTATTATTGGGTCAAAAGGTATTACATTTTAGAAAGTTACTTTTAATAGTTCCATACTTAATTATACTGAGCAAATATTTTCTAGATTAGCACATATATCTTTTATAGAACATCTCTTAATTTTGCTGGACATGAGGCTTCCATAAACTCAGTTCTTCTGTTTTGTGTGAATTTAAAACTTACACATTTTATCATTTCTTCTATACCGTTCATGTTTAAATACTTATAGAGAAAAAAGGGAGGGGAGTTGACTTTTCAAATAACTTTTTTTCACAGGCAAGATCTAAAATGCAAAAATGCTCAGAAGCAGTCTCCCAGGTCAGTGGGAGGGAGTCCATTTCTGGCTGTGTGCTCAAGTTCCATGTGAACCCCTTTCTTTTGGTAGGGATCATCTCATTGCTTTTAAGAGCTCACAGAGTATTTTTTTCAATGTAATTCTAGGTGACTGATGATGCAGTGGGGACAGCCTACTGGATCTTGAGTACTCTGAAGAACCTGAGGTCAAGTCTGTCCTTACATGCTTGAATCTGGACAAGTCCCTTTTCTCCTCCAACCTCAGTAAAATGGGGATGGTCACAGTGCTTGACTCTTGGGGTTATGGTGAGGGTGCTTCAGCCCTCCTCATATCTTCTTTGGAGCTGGTGAGAAATGATACCCTCCTGGTCTTCCCCCAAGACTACTCTGACTCCTGAGGGATGGCAAGGATAAGGTCATGGACCCCACATTCCCCAAGCCAGCCCCAGCAATACACATTTGCCAAGTTCTTAATCTTAAAGTCATTCATGATGCCTTACTCTCCCTCACCCCACATAAAAATACTGATGTTAGACAGAAACCCTATGTATATAGTGAATGTGGGAAATCTTTTACCCAAAGGAGATATTTTCTTCTGCATGAGATAATTCTCACTGAACAGAAACCCTGTACATGCAATGAATGTGGAAAAACTTTCAGTGAGAGAGGACACTTTAATCAGTAAAGAACTATACATATAAGAGAGAAACTCTTTGAATGTAAAGAATGTGGGAAAACCTTCACTCAGAGGAAAAGTCTTCTTGTGTATCAGAGAATGCATACATTGGGGAAACCCTTTGAATTCAATGAATGTGGGAAAACATTTAGACATAGGAAATCCCCTTTTCAGCTCCAGAGACTTGATAGTGGTGAAAATCCTCTCAGTTGTAAAGAATGTGGGAAATTCTTCAGACAAAAGGGAAGCATATTCATACTGAAGAGCAACCTTTCAAGAGTGATGAATGTGGGAAATTTGTTAGGCAAAGAGGAAGTTTTACTGTGTGCAGCATAAAATCCATATTGGACAAATATGTTTTCATTATAATAAATGTAGGAAATCCTTCATCTGGAGGGCTAGCCTTAATAAACAAAATAATCCATACTGCAGAAAATCCTTTGATTGCTTTTTATTTGGAAAATTCTTCATCTGGAAGGCAAGACTTCCTGAACATCAGAGAAGTGATACTGCAGGCAAATACTATGAATGTTTTAAATGTGAGAATCCTTTAACTAGAGGAGAAGGCTTACTGAACATGAGATACTTCATACTAGAGAGAAATCCTATGATGTACTCTATGTGAAAAGCCTTCAGCCACATAATAACATTTTATAAACATCAGAAGAGTCATATTTGTGAAAAATTCTTTGGATGCAAGGAAAGTGGGAAATCCTTCAACTAAAGAGAAAATTTTACTAGACATCAGAGAATTCATACTGCAGAAAAATTCCCAAAGTGTAATGAATGGGGCAAATCTTTCAACCACAGGGGAAGCCTTACTAATCATCTGAGGATTCATTCAGGAGAGAAACCCTACATATATAATGAATGTGGAAGGGCCTTTAGCCAATGGAGATCTCTTTTTCTTCATGAGACAATTAATAATGGTGGGAAACCTATTGGTTATAATGAATGTGGGAAATCTTTCAGCCAGAGGAAAAGCCTTAGTATATAACAAAGAACTAGTACTGGAGAGAAAGCACTTGAATATACACAATATGGAAAAATCTTTCAGTCAGAGCAGTCACCTTACTAAACATAAGGAAAACACATACTGTTGAGAACCAATTTGAATGCTCTAGATTTAGGAAAACTTTCAACAGTAATTCTCATGTAACTACATTAAGAAATAAACACTCTGGCACAACTCTTTGAGCATAATGATTAAGAAAAAATCTTCTGCCATAATAATGTAATGTGCAAAAATAAAAACATATTGGAAAGAAATGCTTTGAATAGAATGAGCATAGGAGAGTCTCCAAACCAAGCTCCTAAATAAAATAGTGCATTACTACATAGCCAATCTGGTGGTGAAACTCACTGAACTTAACTAACTAGCAGGTCCTCAGATGACAGATACAAAATAAATCACTAAATCTGTACACATAATATGTCCCGTTTAACATAAAATCTGTGCTCCTTTGAGAAGCCAGGCTTATACTGGTCATAATAAGATATTACAGTGGGACTTTGGTGAGCTACAGAAATAAGACAGCCTTTTATGAATGTATTAGACTTAGGAAAAATTTTGCAATGTAATCAGTCTCCCATAAGAGACTTCATGCTGGATGGCAAAGAAAGTAATGTAATAAGGTGGAGATAATTTTAATAAAGAAGTCATTTCTTAAATATCAGACAATGAAAATAGTACAGTTTGCCACATTGTTTGATGTTTCTCTGAGAGAAAACAAAACAATCAACTCCCTTCTATGCAGTAATGTGCATATTGACCATTTATGTGCCAGTAATGTTGCATAAGATCCCTGAAACAAATGCTCAAATTTGACTTAATTCATAAGATAATCCTTGAAAAATGGTTAGTGCCTCCCACTCTAACCCTGTCTGTTACACACACACACACAAACACACACACACACACACAGCACACACACATACACACACACACACACACACACACACACAGAATTTCACAGTTGAGAGTTCGATAACCATTTAGCTCAACTTATACCTGAAAAACATCCCTCTTGATGTAGTACATTGGGAAAGAATTTTTGTGGCTAAGCTCAGGGATAAAGGCCTCATTTCTAGAATATATAGAGAACTGACTCAAATGTATAACCATACAAGTCATTCCCCAATTGATAAACCGTCAAAGGATATGAACAGGCAATTTTCAGAGGAAGAAATTAAAGATATCTATAGTCATATGAAAAAATGCTCTAAATCACTATTGATTAGAGAGATGCAAATCAAAACAGCTCTGAGGTACCACATCACACCTATAAGACTGGCAAACATGCAGAACAAGAAAATGATAAATACCGGAGAGGATGTGGGAGAGTTGGAACACTAATTCATTGCTGGTGGAGTTGTGAGCTCATCCAACCATTCTGGAGAGTGGTTTGGAACTATGCCCAAAGGGCTACAAAAATGTGCATACCCTTTGACCCAGCAATATCACTACTAGGACTGTATCCCCCAAGAGATCATAAAAATGGGAAAGGGTCTCACATGTACAAAAATATTTATAGCAGTTCTCTTTGTAGTGGCCAAAACCTGGAAGTCAAGAGGATGCCCATCAATTGGGGAATGGCTGAATAAATTATGGTATATGAATGTGATGGAGTACTATTGTGCCATAAGAAATGATAAACAAGAAGACTTCAGAGAGGCCTGGAAGGACTTATATGATCTGATGCTGAGTGAAAGGAGCAGAACCAGGGGAACTTTGTGCACAGCAACAACCACAGTGTGCGAGAGTTTTTTCTGGTAGACTTGGAATTTCGTAATAATGCAAGAACTTATTTTAAGAAAAAGAAAATCCTATAGGTGGCTTTCTAAGGCAAAATGCCTTCCACACTCAGAGAAAGAAATATGGAAGTCATTCACAGAATGTAGCAGATCATGTTTGTGTGTGTGTGTGTGTGTTTGTGTATCATGTTTTGATTTGTTATATGATTTCTTCCATTTATTTTAGTTCAACTACATAGCATGACTATAGTGAAAATGTATTCAATAGGAAAGTATATATAGAACTTAAACAGAATTGCATGCTGTCGTGGGGAGGGAGGGGGGTAGTGAGGGATAGGTGTGGGGGGGATAAAATCTTAATTTTATGGCAGTGATTGTAAAACATTAAAAAAAATAATAATAAAATTAAATTAAAAACAAAAGAAGAAAAACATCCCTCCTACAAGAATATACATAAGAAATTATTTCCTACCCTCATGAAAGACCTCCAAAGAAGCAGAACCAAGAGAATGATTCCATTTCCAGAGTAGTTGAATGGCTATATAGTTTTCCTTTGCATATAGTTTAATCAGACTCTGCAAATTTTGTGAATTGCTTCTACCACTGTCTTTTGTGACAGCCTAATAGAATATTCTTTGTTTTTTTTAAATATCTGTTATTCTAAATTTGACAAATGCCAACAAGCATGAACATTTTCCTAAACAAAGAACTGAAATAGGATTACATATGAAGCTGAGACTAAATATAAATTTACTTACATGTGTGTAATAAATACGTTTGTTACTTTAAAAATTACCCAGAGCTAAACTAGTTTTCTAAGCAATTTTAAGTGATATCACATATATCTCATTTACATTCGTTGAAAAAAAATCAAAATGGATTGTGGCATAGCTCCTGAAAGCAATTATTGTGTTGTTATGGCAACAGCAGTGAGCTTTATCATATTGGGGAGGCAGAACAGAACACTATGGCTGAAGTTGTATTGGATATAGCATTCTTGGTTATATGTTGCAATGTTATTTCTCTGGGAATTTTAGGACATTTTGAATTCAAAAACAGAAAGAGAATTTTTAAAAAAGCAGCTTTATGAAAAACTGAGATCACACTTCTCATAGCAGTTAAAGTGGACACAAAAGCTCTGAAGAAATTAGGTAAATGTCAATGCTGAGCAACATAGAGAAAGGGCACACACATACACACATACACACAGCTACATATTATACATGCACACAAAAGACACTTTATATGGAAAGCTGTCAATGGTTTTTCTCAAGGTTGTAGATAAACAATTGATCCAAGGTTTTTTAATGTCAAAGAGAAATTGTTTCCTTATTTAAAAGAATGCAATAGAAAGTTTTAAGCAAACTTTAACTGATAATAACAATGTTTTAAGTTGAGTTATTTATCAAATTAAATATACATACTCAGATTCATTTAAATCTTGCTCCAAATAGTATGTTCTATTGACCTACTAAACATAATGGAAATAGAAAGCAAGAGAAAAGTCTTTGAATTGTGGGTTTCTAGATGTGCCAATACTTGAAGCTTAAACATATAGTAGAATTAGATGAAAGAAAGAAGGAAAGAAAGAAGGAAGGAAGGAAGGAAGGAAGGAAGGAAGGAAGGAAGGAAGGAAGGAAGGAAGGAAGGAAGGAAGGAAGGAAAGAAGGAAGGAAGGAAGGAAGGAAGTGTATTTAACCCAGCATAATTCTGAATCATGAAATACAATACACTCTCCACATGGAAGACAGAATCAAAACATTTATTCAGACACCAGAAAGCGAAATCCATCACAGTAACAAAAATCTATACACAGTTACAATGCAGAGGATAACACTAGCCCTAAGCCTTCCCCCTTGTAGGCTTTCAACAAACTAGCTCCATTAGACAAATCACAAGCTGCTCAGGGTCAGGGTCCGAGCCCTCTGGGGTCCCCCTGACCAACAGGTCTCTAAATGCCTGTCAGTCTGGATTGAGCAATCTGTGAGCTTTCAAGGAAGGAAACCAGAGACAAGACGATAAGCAACTCCAAGCAACTCTCTTTATTCAGCTGAAAGTTAGGGCTTATAAAGGCTGTAATCACCAATCACATGCAGGCTGAGCTCATCCCATTACTTCACCATCTCATGACTATTCCACATCCTTACACCCGCAGTAAGTAACGAAGCTTATCTTGTTCTTGAAGCTGGTTCCTGGGTTCCCAGGCCCACTTGTAACTTTGCTGTATGGAACATCAGTATCTGCAGGAACATCAGGTTCCAGGGTCATACAGAGCTTCTGCCAAGGTTTGAGTAAGCACAAGTCCCACAGGAACAGGCTTTGCTTCTGCTATAGCCTTGGTCACAGGACTTGCACCCCCCTGGATCCCTTACAACAAGCAGGTTCCCCTTAAACAAAATCACAAACAAGCCCTTTCACGCACAGCAGGCTGCAATCTTCCTGGCTCTGACTGCTTTCTCACTAATTTCCTCTCAGCTCTGATCTGGCTTTGCCTCTTCCTGTTCTACCCTTCAGCAAACTCCTGCCACCACAGGCTCTATGTGATTCAGACTCATGTAACTCAGGCTTCCATGTGACCCAGGCAGGTTACATGGGCCTATTAATGAATATGAAAAAAATGTTCATTGAAATTACCATTACAGGAAAGGAATTAGGTATTTTTTTTAAAAATACTTGTGTCACTTTATTTTTACCTTTTTTCTATTCACTTAATGCGTTAATCCAGTAATTGTACATGCACATTTATGTAACATAGTTCCATTGTTTTTATAATGTTTATATATTTTGTGTAATTATTATATATTTTACAAAGTTTTTATATTTTAGTAATATGTACAAATACAAATTAATCACTTTAGTGGCTTGGTCTAGATTTAGAGTGTGTGTGTGTGTGTGTGTGTGTGTGTGTGTGTGTGTGTGTGTGTGTGTATAGTATATCCCCAGAACTTAGCACAGTGTTTGGCATGTAATAGGTATTTAAATTACACATGGAGCAACTTCTATGTGCAAGTTATTGTGTTAGACACTGGGATTATAAAAGCCAAAGATAAGAATATGAGTTGGTTGTCCTAAGTGTGTATATTTTTCAAGGTGCGTTCAAGGAACTTGCAGAAAAAAATGCAAGGTAACTTCAGGAAGGAGAGATCAATAGCATCTAGGATGAATTAAGAAGATATCTTGTAAGAGGCAGCACCTGAGGAAGCCCCTGAAATAAGGTAGGGATAATAAAAAGATACAGAATCCAGGGAAGTTCATTCTAGTGGTAGGGAACCTCTGGACCATGCCAGGCTATTTGCCACTCCTTAATCCCATCCAGATCTTCCCACAGACTTTTTCTGTATAAAAATATCAGCTCCATCCCAATCAGAGCTACTTTTGCAAAGAAGACTTCCTAGTTAGCAGAGAAGAAATAGAATGTAGAATTTGGGAGATAGCTAATATACCACTTCAGTAAGAATAAATAGTGAATGAGGGAGAGAAATATAAAATAAATTTGAATATATATGTAGGAACCCAGTAGTATAGAATTTCAAATGCCAAATTTAGAATTTTACATTTTTATCTTAGAAGAAATGATAAATCACTGAAGATTTTTTCAGTGAGAGAGTGACATGATGAGATCTGTGCCATGGGAAGATTAATTTACTTTGTACATGGAGGATGAATTAAAAATGGTAACACTGGAATTAAGAAGCACAATTAAGAAGCTGTTGCAATAACCTAGGTAAGGGGTTATGAAGATTGGAGCTAAGTAGGTTTCTGTTTAAGTAAAGGGCATGAATGAAGGACATGTTTTGGAGTTGGAGTCAATAAGAATTGGCAATTGATTGAGTATAGGATGTGTGGGAGACAAAGCAGAATTCAGAATGACTGTTCTACTTTTTAGTAGCTATTTATGTGAATTTTCATCTTTCCAAATAAATTATAAGATCTTTGGGCACAGAGAATGTTTTTGCAACCCTTCATAATAATTAGCTCATTTAAAGCATCCTAAGAATATACTGGCTCCTGAAGCACACATGATTCCCTTTTGGGTGGCTTTAGTGGATTTATTTTAAGAAAAATAACAATTATGAGTTAAATCAAAATTACTTTGAGACCCAATAATGTAAAGATCTTCCTTGCCATTAATAGGCCTCAGGTAGAGCCCATTAAGGGAATCCTGATTAGGGGATACTTGTTTTATAGGAAGGCCAACACCTTTTTTAAATTAATGAGGAACTGGGTAATGAAGGTCATGAAGCCCTCCAGCTCTGAAAAGTGTATATATGTTCTGAGGTGAGGTTTTGCTTTGGGGCCTTAAGCTTTTCAAGAAGGTTCATAGTCCAGATGAGACTCTGGGTTGCTGTTAAGGAGACCTCTTCCGCCCTATTTGAAAACCCAGATATTGGTGTTTCTCTCTGCTAACTATGTATGTATGTAATGGTTAGACAGTTGGATCTGTCTGTTGATCTCTGATTTATGTATTTCTTAAGGACAGTTAGAAGCCTTATCTGTTGGTCTTTAATTCTCTGCTTGTATTTTCTCTCTTGGTATATGTGATTAAAGAAGATTGTTGACCTCTCAAAAGTTACTTTCCCATCATGGATGTGTCAGGGTGTATACTGATATAGGCCCCAGTAAAGAAAACTCTCAACTTTAATCAATAGTTTGACTCTGCCTAAATATAAGTTTATACCTATTTCTAAATTACCCTTGGAGTCTTTGTGGTTGAGGCAATGTTAAGATTAAAGAAAATATTTGGGTAATAAAATAACAAAAATCTATTGTATCTGTGAATAGAAATTAGCAGGGGAAGTTTGGGATGGTTTAGAACTTTACTTAGAAATTCCTTTGATCCTTGAGTAAGTGACTATGATGGTGTATTCATTCAGTCAGTTTTCTGCTGCTGAAAGCTTCTAATTTCACTTCTCTGTCACAGCCCTGTCCTTCTCTCTGTCTCTCTCCCTCCTTTTGTTTGTTGCCTCTAGAGTGATGGTTATTTCTAGGTCAGCTCTGTGTGACTTGTGTTCTTTCTTTCTACTTCTAGACTCTTCTCTGATTCTTTCTCTTTTTTATACAAGTCCTTTTAGAAGAGTTACCAAATCTCTAAGTAATGTCCCTGATTGAAGCAAAGAGGTGTTCAGTCCTTGTTCATACTCGGTTATGACTGATTGATTCAATCAAGGATTGTTTCCACTTTATTTTTCTTTGTACCCACCTTAACATCTACCAGAGATTTTTACATGTGCTGCTTAATAGCTTTGGATGCATAGAATGGAATTGATTTCTTCTAAAAAATAGCATCACCAGCTGGTGACTACACTGAGAATTGTAGGCAGAAATTCCAAAGGGAGCATAACCAACTTCTAGGGTGTTTCCCCTGGAAAAACAACATGTTTTGTCAATGATAATTGCCATTCATTCACCAGTGAGTAATTATATTAAACATGATGGTTCCCACTAGAGTATTTATGATGGAAGATATATTAATATTATATACAAACATGGAATGTGTAGAACAGAAATGCCAGAAGGCTCTCAAATATCTAGGTCAAGTCTTTCAGATTTAAATAAACAGACCCAGAAATGGAAAAAAAGAGGAAGTAAGCAAAGTCACATTTTCTAAGTAGCAAAGCTGGCATTCAACATTATTTTATACTTGACAAATAGGTAAATACCTGTACATCAAAAGATACATATACATATACTTGATTCCTGAGTATGAATAACCCACAACACTTCCCAGTCCCAATCACCCTTAATAAACTACTTTGTACTTCTCTTGTGCAATTACTTGAAACCTACTTTTCCAACCTTTGTCCATATTACTTTCCTTCCCATAGTCTTTGGATCTCCAAATGGGTTTTCCTTCTACCTCCCACACTTGATATTCTACACCGGGTTTCCTGTTTCTCTTTACAGATGTATATATACAGGTATTCCTCCTGTATATAATCTACTCCTCCCTCACTTCTGCCACATAGAATGTCTTATTTTCTTCAAGTCTCATTTCTTATGCACCCCTCTAAATGAAGGCTTTTTTTGATTTTCTCAGAAACCAGTGCTCTCTTCTGAAATGGTAATTATTTAGTTTATAATTTCCACATATGCATTTATTTACATGTGTCCACTGATAGAAGGTGAGCTTCTTAAGGGCAAAATAAATGTTTCTTTTTTTTATTTCCTTTGTATTCCCTATATCTATTAGAGTGTATAACACACAGTAGAAACCAAATATTGTTTGTAGATCAATTAACTGGTTGATTTTTTAAAAAATAGCATCCCAAATGATGAGCTTGTTTTAACCCCAGTGGCACTATAATTGTCCCTATGGTCTGCATAACTTTTTCATGTTGTTTTAATGAGTTTATAATAGATCAAATGGCAGGAGTATGATAACCTTTATTCTGAGCCCTCAGGAAAATTTCTAATATTAGGCAGATATTTTGCTCTCTGTTTTAATTTATGCTTATTTCTCATTAACCACTGACTTTATATTTAAGGCAGTAATTGGGTTATTGGAAACATTTGACTACAGAGGCAGTAGAGTACTGTTTTCTGTGTCTATTGATAGAAAGGCATTAGGAGTAGAAGTTGGGCAAAAAGCAAACCTTCTCTTGGAACTTCCATTAATTCTTAAGAAGGTGGATAAAACTGGTGATATTTACTGCTCTGAGATGGCTAAGAGGACAATGGACTCCTCAAAATTTCTCACCACAGGTCAACCTGACCCTTTTCTTCTTGCTTTGGATCATAAGTCTTGTGATGACACTTCATTCTTCCCTCCAATACTAGTCCCTCAAAATATCTCTCTCCTGTGTGCTGGAATTACTCTGGTTCTGCTCTTTAATTTAGAGGCATGATCAAGTTTCTTTATTCACTCTGAAAATTCTTCCAAGGAAGACTTCAATTCATCAAAGGACTTTTGCTTTTAGTCAAAAGTCTTTAATTGTGAATTGTTCTCATCTATTAAATATATTAGTATATGGCATTTTATCACTCATTTTAAGTAGGGGTAGATTAATCAATGGAACCCAAAGGAATTTAATAGTAAATCGATGCAGCAGGAGAATAGTAAATGTTGACAAATAGTTGCTGAAGTTAAAATGATTGTGAATTTTATAAGAATCATCCGTTATTTAGACTTAATCTCCATAAGAATCTGTCTCCTTCCAGTATTAGCACTGTGGTAATACTCTTCAGATATGGTATACAGAGAAGATAGAAGCCAATATAAGACAGAGTATTCCTTTATTTCTTTTTGTTTTATAACTCTTTTAAAAATATTTAGTATTAAATTTTCCCCAGTTGCTTACAAAACAATTTTTAACATTCATTTTTAAAATTTTGAGTTCCAAATTCTCTCCCTTCCTCCCTCCCAACTCCACCTTATTGAGAATGCAAGCAATTCAATGTAGGCTTTACATGCGTTCTCCCTGAAAACATTATATCATGAAAGAAAACATAGACCAAAAAAAAAAATCCTCAAGAAAAATAAAGGTAAAAGAGTATGATTCCAACTATATTCATATACCACAGACATCATCAGTTTCCCCACCCACCCAGCCAAGGATGGATAGCATTTTTCATCATAAGTCCTTCAGAGTTGTCTTGGATCATTGCATTGCTGAGACTAAGTCATTCACAGTTGATCATTCTACAATATTGCTATTACTTTATACACAATATAATTGACTGTACCAGCTCATGTAACTATTTCTGAGAGCTTCTTGCTCATCATTTCTTATAGCACAATAGTATCCTATCATAATTATGAGCCATAATTTGTTCAATCTTTCCCCAATTGATGGACATCCCTTCAATTTCCAATTCTTTGTAATCAGAAAACAGTAGATATAAATATTATTGTACACATAGGAAATTTTCCTTTCTTAAAATCTCTTTTGGGATACAGACCTAGTAGTGGTTTTCTAGGTCAAAGGGTATGCATGGTTTTATCACCCTTTGGACATAGTTCCAAATTGCTCTACAGAATGGTTGAATCAGTTCACAACTTCATATAAAATGCATTAATATCTCATTTTTCCCACATCCCCTTCAACATTTGACATTTTCCTTTTCTGTCTTAATAGCCAACCTAATAGTTACAAAGCAGTTTCTCAGAATTCTTTTAATTTGTATTTCTCCAATTAATAGTGTTAGAGAATTTGTTTTTCATGTGGCTATAGATAACTTTCACTACTTCTTCTGAAAATTGCTCATACCTTTTGATCATTTGTCATTTGGGGAATGGCTCTTTTTAGTTTGTTGTTGTTTTTTTTTGTTTTTTTTTAAAATAAATTTGACTCATTTCTTTATATATTTGACAAATGAAGCCTTTATCAGAGAAACTTTATTCATTTTTCATAGTTACTATTTAAAAATATATTTCCCTCCATCCTACCCCTCCCTTCATTCTATTCACTTTTGTTTTTCACCTTGTACCTCATAAAACGTGTTTGTTTCTGACTACTGCCTCCCCTACTCAGTCCTTCCTTGTATCACATTCCCTCTTCTTTTATCCCCTTCCTCTCCTA
This sequence comes from Notamacropus eugenii, assembly GCF_028372415.1. Lineage (NCBI taxonomy): Eukaryota > Metazoa > Chordata > Mammalia > Diprotodontia > Macropodidae > Notamacropus > Notamacropus eugenii. The sequence goes on from NC_092877.1 coordinate 13,089,469, forward strand.
TTTTCCTGTAGGGTAAAATAGATTTCTATACTCAGCCAACTATGTATGTTACAAACACACACACACACACACACACACACATACACACACACACACACACACACACACACGCACACTCCTTCTAATTGCCCTAATACTCAGAAAGTTCTTATGAGTTACAAGAATTAGCTTCCCATAAAGGAATGTAGGCAGTTTAACTTTATTGAGCCACTTATGATTCATTGTTCTTTCCAGTTCTTTTCCATGCTACCTTTGGGTCATGTATTTCAAAGTCAAATTTTCCTTTCAGCTCTGTGTAATGGTAATGTAAATGGCGAGATCTTTCCCATTCATTAATAGGCCTGTGTGACCTGCCTGGGTCACATGGCAGCCTGGGTCACATGAGTCTGAGTCACATGGAGCCTGTGGTGGGGGGAATTTGTTGAAAGGGTAAACCAGGAGGAGGCAGAGCTAGATCAGAGCTGAGAGGAAATTAGCGAGAGAGCAGTCAGAGCCAGGAAGGATGCAGGCTCCTGGCTAGCGTGAGTGATTTTGTGATTGTGACTTGTTTAATGGAACTGGTTTGTGGGAAGCCTGGCAGGGGGAAGGCCTGGGAATAGTGTTGTCCTCTACATTGTTATTATGTTTCGATTTTTATTACTATGATGGATTTGACTTTATGGTGTCTGAATGAATGTTTTGGTTCTGTCTTCCATGTGGGGAGTCTATTGTTATTCACAATTCAGAATTGTGTGGCAATATCCATGACCACTGTGAATATTGCATTGCTGCTACACTCTGGTATTTTCATCAAGAATGCTTGAAAGTCTTCTATTTCACTGAATGACCATTTTTCCCCATGAAGGAATATACTTAGTTTTGCTGGAGAGGTGATTAATTCTTGGTTGTAATCCTAGCTCCTTTCCCCTTTGGAGTATCATATTCTAAGCCCTCTGATTCTTTAATGCAGAAGCTGCTAAATCTTGCATTATCCTGACTGTGGATCTATGATACTTGAATTATTTCTTTCTGTTCGCTTGCAATATTTTCTCTTGACCAGGGAGCTTTAGAATCTGCTTAAAATATTCCTGGGAGTTTTCAATTTGGGATCTCTTTTAGGAGGTGATTGGTGGATTCTTTCAATTTCTATTTTACCAGTTGGTTCTAGAATATCAGGGAATATCAGGACAGTTTTCCTTGATAAATTCATGAAGGTGATGTCTAGGCTCTTTTTTGTATCATATCAGCTTTCAGGTAATGCAATGATTTTTAAATTATGTCTCTTGCATGTGTTTTTCAGATCAGTTATTTTCCAATGAGACACTTCACATTATATTTTTTTCATTCTTTAGTTTTATTTTATTAATTGCAATAAACACAGAAATTGTCAGAACTTAATCACTAAAAAATGATATAACTTTCAAGAAGAAAAACAAAAAAAATTCAGGAAAAATACATTGTCTCAGATGTTTTTAAATACATGTATACGGTAAAAACAAAGTTGAAGTAGAATTTTTAAGAAGAGGATGCATGTGTAAACTTAGAGAGAGTAAGGAAGAAGTAAAAGAAAAAAAATGGTGGATAGCCTTCATGTTCAGCTGGCATTTATATGAAAAGAAGAAAGAATATGAAAAAAAAAAAAACTTCTATGACATTAGGAGGACACTATTCCTGTACTGTGCACCCATGCCCTGAGACAAATTTGTGAGAGAACATGCTAAAAAAAAATCATGGCCATAGAACTGATTAGATCTCCAAATTGGAAGCAATTCCCACATGGATGAGATGAGAGCTACATTTGAATTGTTGGTAGTATCTCTCAGATTTGATAGTATAGGGAACACAGGTATAACAAGTCTCTGGGAGAACATGCATTAATAAAAAGGGCAGAAATACGTAAAGGCAGGTACGGTCATGATGAAGTAGCATTATATATGAAGTAGATAAGCTGTTAGGAGAAAATTACCTTTGAAAAGGTCAACAGAGGCAGAAAGTCAGTTAGTCAAGAAGCACAAAGTAAGAAAAGTAAGCATGTGTCAAATGTGCTAATCCTTGGAAAAATGATATTAAATAATGACAGGTTCAGTCCTATTCAAAATTAAATCTTACTTAAGTACAATATTATGTGTTAGTCACTATGCTACAATAAGAGTAGCAACATCCCAGTTTTGAAGAGCTGCAAATAAAACCAAAAAGAAGATTTTCTTTTTAATCTTGGTTATAATGGAGAGCTGGTCATATTTATTGGTGAGGTGGGTGATATGGTGAGAAAAAAGTCAGTTGGACTCTCACAAATTTCAGTTCCCTAACAGAAAGTTCATGTGACTTTGATACAATTTGGGGTAATGGGAACCCCAAAATGTAAGGGGGCCTGTCTCTAAAAAGTCTGTCTCATATGAAGGGCAGATGCTTAGTAAATCTGCAACTTAATGGAGGTGAAACTCATACTTTTATACAAAAAGAGACTGTGAGAAGATTTGTGTGGGATTAATGAGTGGTATGTGTGCTCATCCTTCATTGCTGAAGAAAACCATGCCATCAGAGAAATAATGATATAACTTGCACTTGACTTTGTTTTGAGTGAGCGAGGGCTGTGCAGGTCACCAGCCTCACTTCTCCTCCACTGAGCTACCTTAGATGTAGTGCCACCCCCATGCCCCCCACGATTTAATACTCTCAGATCAAAGCTAAATGGTCATGTGTTGGGTAGGTAGTATGGATGATTTTGATATTGTTTTAGGTTAAATGGCAACTTCTCTTGTGGCTCTGAGAATCTGTGATTACTAGTTCCATCACAGGCATTTATGTGAAAGAAAATATCCTTTAATTTGACAACGAAATAAATTTGATCTGGAAGACACTTGAGAGAATGACTACAGAGTTCCATTATGTCATTTCTACAGTCACTTTTCAAACCATAACCACACTTTAAAGAGCATAAAAACAGGGGGAAAGTAAAGCACTTGAATTAAGATTCGTTAATATTTCATGCAGGCTCAGTAGTCAAAAATCTCTTTTTATTTGGATGCATTTAGCCTTCAATATAGTTTTAATGTGCATGAATGTACCTAAATGGGTTTGTAGATAGCACGAAGGGAAGTTAATTTCAGTATTTGCTACAGAAGAAAATCAAGGAATGTCCAATTAGATGATTATTAAAATACTTTAATTTATGTGCAATCATTCCATCCTCCAAGTACATAAGATGATCTGAGTAATGGCAGCAGCTTACTACTTTAATATTTTTTTTTCTAAACAGTTAAAGCCATTGCCTCTTTTTCCATTGCCTTCTGTCACAGTGGGAAAATACTATTTGCAAATAAATAGCATGTCCTTTAAACCTCTATTGCTGTCTCAATTTGGGATAAGGAAATAAAGAACTTTATCTCCAAAATATTAATGGGGCTCTACCAGATCTTATTTCAGATAAATCCCTATTGCTTGCCTGAGGCTTTGGTGTTTTCTCTTAGGATGCTTTAAAAAAAAAAAAAAACAAACCCATGATTATCTTTTATCTTAGTGACAGATTCATCTGTCAAATAGCATTCCCGATGACAGGATATACATTGAGTACTTTTTAAAATAGATCAAGTATAAAAGCATTGACTTCTGAGTAATGTCCTTTTTTCACTATTAACAATCAATGTTCTCTTTGTTTAATTTTTCTCTCATCTTTTCTACATTTGAATTTCTTTGAGACTGGAGTTTTAAGGAATTTTTCTAAAGGCATCTAATCATTGTCGCCAGTATTTGGGAGGGGTAGGGTGCATATATTTGTATTTGTATGGGAAAAGATTGAAAACATAGCACTAGGAAGTAGAGCAGAAAGACAAGATTTCTGTCTATGGTGAAAATCCCTAAGGTCTCTGGACTTCACATTATACTCTGTAAATTAAGTCTATAGTACCATATACTGTCTCAGGAGTGGCATTTTCTTTCTACTTCTGCAGATACGTGAAAACTAAAATGGACTAGAGCCCTGAATCTTTACACCCAAAATACCTGAAAGATTTGGTGTTTTAGAAGGATGAGGACAAAATGGTGTGGAACTACCTTCTACAGCAAATGTATCATTTAGATAATAATCCTAGATGGTTGATGCAAAGAGAAATTAATGACTTACCCAAGGTCACTTTGTTAGTATTTAGTAAGTAATAGGGTGAGAATCCAGATTTTCTTGACTGTCATTGGGTACAATGTCTATGTTATACTACCTTATACAGATGTATGTAATTGTGATTCTGATGACTGAAATCTTGGAGGATATCTTGAGGTTCCTGGGCTAGATATTTTTCCTCTTACCTACTTATGCTATCATTTTTAAAAACCATGCCTTAAATCCATATTACTTTAACTCTCACTGATTAACCAACAGTAGGTCCCAACCCAAGTTTCAGTTGGTCATTGTTTGGGTTTTCATGGCTCAGAATGAGTATAAAGAGAATTTTTTTTTTCTGTTTTGGACAGAAATCCTGGGCTTTTTCCCCTCCCAGGATGATTTTTTTTTTTGACTCAATAAAAGAGGTCATTCTTTGATTCATTTCTTCCCTAGACTTAATCATTGAATGGAAGTTGCCTCAGTCAACTGAGACCTGGGAAAAAACCTTAGATTAAGAAGGCCAAGGTTTCCCACTGCATTAAGACTGTCTCCTGTCATACTGATTTATGTCTTAACATTGAACTCAGATGGCTCTAGAGGAGAGTGTGAGGCTGGTGACTTTGCACATCCCTGCCTCACTTAAATTCAATTCACCTGCACGTCAAGATATCACCTTCCTGTTGTCATTGGCCCTCTGAGAACAAAGGACAAAAAACATCAGCAATGTAATTGTAAACTGGCAATCATCAGGTCCTAGACTTATGTTTTCACCTTAAATGTGTGTGTATGTATGTGTGTGTGCACTATGTAACTAATGAGAATATTTATTTAATCTTACAAGAGTAAAATCCAATAAGCTATTTTTAAGAAATTTGCATGCAAATAAACACGCTAATACAAATGACTATTTTCTATTTTGAAAGATACTTAAAAGAGAGATGCTCTAATTTAAAGAATATTTCTCCATCTCTGAATATTATTTAAAAACAGTAACTTCAATAATACACATTAAATTAGAATAAAAATCAAATCCAACTGTACACACACACACACACATACACATATAAACACATAGATGAATATGTTTGTGTACATATTGAACATGTATGTATTGTCATTGAAAGTCTTCACTGACCTGAAAGAGGCAGCTCTTGTCCGTGATTCTTTCTACTTAGGTAAAAGTTATATGGTAAAAGTATTTTGAACTGGATGATCTCTAAATTTTCCTGTAGCTATAGAAATATATAGTTCTAAGATTTTTCCTTCTTTTTAATTAAATCTTGATGAAATTAATTTACTTTTTACTTTTAAATGAAGGAAGGGAAATGAAAGAAGAAAGAGAGGGAGAGAGAGAGAGAGGGAGAGAGAGATAGAGACAGAGAGACAGAAAGACAGAAAGACAGAGAGAGAGAAAGAGAGAGAGAGAAAGAGAGAGAGAGAGAGAGAGGGAGAGAGAGAGAGAGACAGAAAGACAGAGAGACAGAAAGACAGAGAGAGAGAAAGAGAGAAAGAGAGAGAAGAGAGAGAGAGAGAGAGAGAGAGAGAGAGAGAGAGAGAGAGAGAGAGAGAGAGAGAGAGAGAGAGAGAGAGAGAGAGAGAGAGAGAACTAGAATTAGAACACAAAGTAACCCAGTATTGGGCTATTGGGAGCCACAAAGGGAAGCAAGATTAAGGATGGATTAAGGATCGATTAAGGTCCTGCCACTAAGAAGCAGAAGTATTCCTTGTAACTGAGATACAAAATGGCTCAATTCAATTCCCCCCAAAAAACAATGAGAGAATGAATCTGATGGGAGAGCAAATGGAAACAGCTGTGTTTTACTGCAGCACAGACAGTCGGCACATTTTGCTGCTGATTTATAATGAAAACAGAAATTGTAAGTGACAGTCTGAAAGTACTTTATAAGGTAAACATTTGGAAGCCATGGAGGGCCCTCTTCTTACTGAAAAGGAAGTCCTACGACTTCAAGAGTTTGCCTTTATGTATAATCCTTGAAATTCCATACCCAACATGGAAATATGATATCCTCTTACTGGTCAATGGGCTAAATTTGGATCATTAATATATTGTCTTCTACAGCACAGGATGAGGTAAAATGAAGCTTGGACTCTCATTAGAGATATATTGGTATTCAGAGCCTACCTTTTCTATGTGACCTTGGTGACTCTTTGGTTTCCTGACTTTTTTCTTGGAATGAAGTTAGGGATGTTTTCTGTGCATTTTTACAAAGATAATGTTCATTCTGAAAAAAAAAAGTTCTAGTCAAGAATGAATCACGACTGTGTTTAGTTATATTTTGACATTTAGGATGGAATTTTCCGCTTAGTATGAAAAACCAAGTGGTTTGCTAGTTCTAATACTGGACCTTGAATGAAAAATGGTTAGGTTCCAAACCACATGATAAAATTAGGAGTAAAACATGCAACCTAAATATGTGTGGGAACATGGAAACATCATTTAATTTCTGTGATCTTCATATCTTTATAATCTTATGTTTTTTTTTAAATCAAGAAATGAGCATAATAGTCATTACTTGACATATTTGTATGTTTTTAAAGTGCTCTGCATATACTATAATGTTCTAAATAAACATTGTCTGTCCATTAAAAAATCAACAAGGATAGATTAAGTGTCTATTATTTGTTAGTCACTATGCTAGCCATAGAAATAAAAACAAAATGAAAAAATAATTCAAGGAGTTAGCATTCTATGGTAGGAAATATAATAAACTATAGTTATCAAACACCCATAGATAGATACTTACATGATTTCAATATTAGTATGCCCTGTGAATTAATATCTTTACCTATACAAGATCAAGAAGCATAGTGGATAGAGACTTAAGCCTCACTGCTAACATATATTGGCTATTTGACCCTGTCACTTAAACTCTGATTGCCCCAGCAAAATCTATGAAGCTATAAGATATGGATGAAATTACATTTCTGGAAAAGATGTAGCTGAACATAAAATACTGGCTGTATGACCTGAGCAAACCATTTCATAATTCAGATCATCAGTTTCTATTTCTGTAAAACAGGATTAATAATGCTTTTGACACTTAAAGATACATATAAAGTGCTTTGAAAATGTGAATGAGATATACAAATACTGGCAACAAAAAGTCATTTTCATAGTGGTAGGTTTTTAAGGCATTTTAAGTGCATGATCTCATTTGACCTTCACAACAACTGTATGATGTGTATAGCACAGTTTGGTCATTAATGTTCACATTTAATGGATAAGGAAATGGAGACTGAAACATACAGTAATTTGCCCAAGGTCACAAAATTAGATTTTGAAGCAGGATTTGAAGTGTTTGCAAGGGGAGTGTGTACCTTTATTTTGGTGTAGGTAATAGTCAAGTAATTCTGTTGTTGTTACATCTTCTTAGTGTACGTTCCTTTTGAAGACAGATAGAAAAGACGCACATACACACACACACACACAGCAAAACAGAGAGACAGATGAAGACAAAGATGATGAGAGAAAGACAGACGTTGAGAGACAATAAAGAGAAATATTAAAAGAAATAGAGATACAGAGAGGCAAAGAGAGATAGAATGACTTTGGTTCTCTTCTCATCCTTTATTTCTTAAAATTCTCTCTTCCCTGAGCAGAATTTGTTTATCTATTGCAGCAGCAACATCCTAGGGTGTGCTAGAAGAAAGTTTCCTGTGTGTGCACAGTGATAGTAGTTAGAGAATCCTTTTTATATGGTATGTTTAGCATAAAAAAGATATTATGTGGTTCACCATTAGACATCACAGTCAGAGAATACCAAATATGGCCCTCAAAATTCATCTTGTCCAAGCAGCCCATAACTGATCAAAATCTTTTCTATAATATGCCCCTAAGCATCCTCACCTCCTCGCAAAAGAAAGGAGAAAAAACTGTCATGTTGATTCTCCTTCAACAAAGCTAGTGAGGAAAGACTTATCTCCCTTGGTAATTGTTCATTCATGCATTCATTCGTTCATTTGCTCATTCGTTCGTTCATTTGTTTGTTTTAAGTTTTCAACATCATTTCCACAAAATTTTGAGTACTAAATTTTCTCCCCATCTCTCCCCACCCCCCACCCCAAAAGGACGAGCATTCGGATTACCCCTTCCACCAATCTACCCTCCCTTCTAACATCCCTGCTTTTCTTTATCCCCATCTTCTCTTTTATCCTATAGGGCAAGAAAATTTCTATACCCCGTTACCTGTATTTCTTATTTCCTAGTTGTATGCAAGAACAATTTTCAACATTTATTCCTAAAACTTTGAGTTCCAAATTCTCTTACTTCTTCCCTCCCCACCCATCCCCACTGAGAAGGCAAGCAATTCAATATAGGATATATATGTGTAGTTTTGCAGATGACTTCCATAATAGTCATTTTGTGTAAGGCTAACTGTATTTCCTTCCATTCTATTCTGCCCCTCATTTCTTCTATTCTCTCTTTTGACTTTGTCCCTCCCCAAAGTGTTTACTTCTAATTGCTCCCTCCTCCCATTTGCCCTCCCTTCCATCATCCCCCCACCCTGCTTTTCTCTTCTCCCCTACTTTCTTGCAGTGTAAGATGGATTTTCATACCAAATTGAGTGTGCATGTTATTCCTTCCTTGAGCCAAATGTAATGAGAGTAAGCTTCACTTTTTCCCTCTCACTTCTCCCCTTTCCCCCTTCATTGAAAAAGGTTTTTCTTGCCTGTTTTATGAGAATTAATTTGCCCCATTCCATTTCTCCCTTTGCGCGCTCTCTCTCTCTCTCTCTCTCTCTCTCTCTCTCTCTCTCTCTCTCTCTCTCTCTCTCTCTCTCTCTCTCTCTCTTTCTCTCATATGTGTGTGTGTGTGTGTGTGTGTGTGTGTGTGTGTGTGTAATACTTCCAACTACCTAAATACTGGGAAAAGTTTCAAGAGTTACAAATATTATCTTTCCATGTAGGAATGTAGTTACTCCCTTATGATTTATTTATCTTTCCTGTTTACCATTTCATGCTTCTCGTGTTTGAAAGTCAAATTTTCTTTTCAGCTCTGGTCTTTTCATCAAGAATACTTGAAAGTTCTCTATTTCATTGAAATACTATTTTTCTCCTGCAGTATTATACTCAGTTTTGCTGAGTAGGTGATTCTTGGTTTTAATCCTAGTTCCTTTGACTTCTGGAATATCATATTCCACCCCCTTTGATCCTTTAATGTAGAAGCCACCATATCCTGTTTTATTCTGATTGTATTTCCACAATACTTGAATTGTTTCTTTCTAGCTGTTTGCAATATTTTCTCCTTGACCTGGGAGCTCTGGAATTTTGGCTACAATGTTCCTAGGAGTTGCTCCCTTTGGGATCTCTTTCAAGAGGTGATCAGTGGATTCCTTCAGTATTTATTTTGCCCTCTGTTTCTATAATATCAGGGCAACTTTTCTTGATAATTGGATGAAATATGATGTCTTGGCTCTATTTTTGATCATGGCTTTAAAGTAGTCCCATAATTTTTAAATTGTCTCCCCTGGATGTATTTCCCAGGTCAGTTGTTCATCCAATGAGATATTTCACATTATCTTCTATTTTTTTTTCATTATTTTGGCTTTGTTTTGTAATTTCTTGCTTACTCCTAAAGTCATTAGCTCCCATCTGTTCCATTCTAATTTTTAAAGAACTATTTTCTTCATTGAACTTTTGAACCTCCTTTTCCATTTGGCTAATTCTGCTTTTTGAAGTACTCTTCTCCTCTTTGGCTTTTTGAACCTCATTTGCCAATTGAGTTAGCCTAGTTTTAAAAGTGTTATTTTCTTCAGCATTTTTTGGGTCTCCTTTAGCAAGGTGTTGACTTGCTTTTCATGATTTTCTTACATAGATCTCATTTCTCTTCCTAATTTTTCCTTCACCTCTCTTACTTGATTTTCAAAATCCTTTTTGAGCTCATCCATGGCCTGAGACCATTGCATATTTATTTAAGATATTTGGGATGCAGAAGTCTTGACTTTTATGTCTTCCTCATCTGAAAGGATAGGAGAGAATACCTGTTCACCAAGAAAGTAACCTTCTATTGTCTTATTTTATTTTCCCTTTTTTGTGCATTTCCCAACCAGTTAATTTGACTTTTGGATCCTTTGTCAAGAGTATGGTATATTATGGGGACCTGTAAGATCTCAGTTACTCCAAGGTGACACAATCAAGCCTGCACAATGGTCTAGGAGAAATCAGAAACTTGTTCCCAGAATCTGTGAGTAGTGGAATTTCCTTTCCACAACTATCTTGCCTGTAGTTCCACCATGCCAGCACTCAGGGGCTTCAGGTGGAGGCAAGGATGCCATTCAGGGCTGAGGCTCAGATAAGCAGCTCAATTCCCTCATGGGCTTTAAGTTGAGGACTCTGTGGCCACTGCAGCCTCCACCCCCTGCTGCTGTTGCCTCTGTCCCCACCTCCTGGGGCCAGAGCTATCAAGTGACCCTGCTCCCTTCTCAGACAGTTTAAAATGCCCTCTTACTGACCTTTTGCACCTGTGGGTTGAGTGATCTGTGAGACTTTGCTTCTGCTGGGGATTCTGTCTCTGAAGCCTGCTCAGGTCCTGCTCTGCCCATCACCACGTGGCCAAGGCTGGGCTGGGCTCTGCTCCAAATCCAGTGTGACAGGCCTTTCCTGTCTGCCTTCCAGGTCACCCTGGGTTGGAAATCTCCTTCACTCTGTTGTTGTGTGACTTCTGCTGCTCTAGAATTTGTTGAGAGTCATTCTTTACCAGTCTTTTATGGGCTGTGGGGGAAGAGCAAGCTCCCTTGGGAATTGTTAAGAACACTTTATTTACATTGGACCAAAACCCATCCTTCTGTAAATTTTATTAATAGTTTATATGACATTATAAGGTCTTTAAAATACCTTATGATTATCATCTTGTTTTACATTCACAACTACCATGGGAGATAGGTGCTCTTTTATTCCCTTTTTTTAAAGATGGAAAAACAAGTATAAAAAAGCAGAAGGATGTATATTCTTAGGGTCACCAAGTTTTGAGTTGGGTGAAGTTTCAGAAATCATTTAGTCCATTTCATTTTATAGATGAGGAAAATAATACACATAAAGGCCCAAATATTATTCATTTAAGAAGTGATGAGGTAGGGTTAATATCATAGTTTTAGAACTGGAAAAAATTTCAGAGGCCATCTAGTAAAAGTCTCCCATTTTATAGATAAAGAAACTGGGACTTAGGTAAAATGACTTACACTTACTAAGTGATCAGTATTTGAACCTCACTCTCTGAAACCAATGTTCTTTCTCATGTAATATGTCATCTTCTGGAACCCAGGTTCCCTGATTCCCAGTTCAGTATTTTTTTCCAGCACACCATTTATCTTGATGTTAAACATTAGGTAGGGAAAACCCTTTAATACCTTTTAATAAGGATATTCAAAATACCTTATTTGGACAGCAATTAATATGTATGTGCACCACATCAACCTCCTCCCATCCCTCCCCACCATTTTCACATCACCTAATAAAAACCACTTGTGGTATGACATTTTATATGATGGATCATATTGCCACACTAAGGAGCTTGCACATGTACCTGAATGCTGGTGTTGATTCTTTTCCAGGACACTTATAAGCCTAAAGTAGGCTTGCCTATACACCTGAAGTTTGATTATGATTTTTTAAAATATCACCATCATCATTATCATCATCATCATCATCATCATCATCATCATCATCATCCTCATCATCATCACCATTCCAAATAGGAAAGCCTAAGTAATTTTATATCCATTCCTCTGAGGAATAAATAGCTAAAATAAAATGTGGTGATTACTGTGATGTGTAGCCAACACCATAGTATCCTAGATTTAGAACTGGGAGCGGCTTTAGGGGTTATTTATAAAACTGCTCATTTTGAAGATGAGGAAAAGAAAAAAAAAATGAAGTGACTTGCATGTTTCCAACAAATAGCTCAAAATTATGTTGGGAATCAGAGCCAACTTGAATATTACCTCTCCATGGTTCCCTTTATTTTTCAATGTTACCTCTAACAGCGTTAGCCCCTAAAGGACCTTGTGTGCTGACATGACTCTTGGATGAGGGCATTTTCATAGTTTTTTTCTGCATAAATATTTGAACACCTTCTACTAATTATTGCTATACCTCACATTTATAGAGCATCTACTATATGTTAGGTACTCAGCTAAGTGCTTTATAATTGTTATCTCACTTGATATTGACAACAACCCTAAAAGGCAGGTGCGTTTGTTATCCCATTTTAGTGCTGAGCGAAGAAACTGAAGTTCACTGATTCGCCCAGGGTAATTTTCTAAGGCCATATTTGAACACAGATCTTCCCAACTGTAGGCCCAGCATTTAATCCACTATGCCACTTAGCTGTTCATTGCTTTTCAATTGTTTTAGTCATGTCCAACTCTTTGTGACCCTATTTTGGGTTTTCTTGGCAGAGATACTGGAGTGGTTTGCTGTTCCCTTCTCCAGCTCATTTTGTAGATGAATTTCCCAGGTTCACAGACCTGTTATTTGTCTGAGGCTAAATTTGACCTCAGGCTTTCTAAGTCTATGCTACCTAGTGGCCCCAATTGTAATATTTAATGATCAATCTTGGCTGTACAAGGATATGGAAATGCTCTACTCTTCCCTTAGAAACAGGGTGAGACCCTGGAATGTCATTTATTTGGTTAGTTGTGCTTAAGGTCTCTGAGTTAATAGGTAAAGTCTTATTTAAGTGGAAATAAGGGGTGGAAAAGACTGCAATAAATGTGATAATTATTGTTTTACCAAAAACAAAAGAGATCAAAAGTATAGAAACTTAAAAAAATAAGAAAATAAAATGACTAGTTTGAATTAGGTAATTTCTAGTACATCTTCAAGTACTTAAGGGCTTAATCTAATGAACATCTTTCACAAAGCAGCTTATAACTAGACTAAAGCAGTTGAACTCGTAATAAAGAAAACCATTTTAACAGATATTATTATTCCAAATACTCATAATCTTTGAGCTAAATGCAACAGTAACAATAACAAAAACCTATAAAAATAAAGAGACGTAGGAGAGGTGACTAAAATAATGTCCATACAGGATCCCAGAAATATCATCTCTTTTGTTCTATCTGATGCTGCTTCCAGGGAGCCTAGAGAGAATAAGCCAGTGTCCAAATACTTTTTTTAAAACTACAAAAGGGCTTATTTTATCTACCTTTGCAAGACTGTAGAAGGGTTGTGACTTTTTTCCCAGAAACAATTCTATCAGAATAATTCTCAGGAATGAGGCGGTGGTAGTGATGGTGATAATGATCATAATTATATTACTGATGATAATGATGTGATCCATACTTGATGACATTTACATGACACTTTGCAACACACTTTACAAATGTTTTTACATTTGATCATTAAAACAGTTGTGTATGTAATATTATTATGTCCATTTTACATATGAAGAAACTGAGGCTGAATGCAGTGAAGTGAGACCCCTAGTTCACACAGGTAGAAAATGTCAGAGGCAGAAATGGAACCAAGGTCTTCCTGATTCATATTCCCCATATGTTATATAACTAAAGAGGAAACCTGCTAAAATTCCTTCTCAGTGAATGACTTCTGTATCTTCCACCAAAGCAATAGAGATAATTAAGGAGGGGAATTACAGTCTTTACTGCAAGGGAAGTCTGAATCCAGAAAGCGTGTCATCTCACTCTTAGGGTGGCAAAGTTTGAGTCCACAAGGTGTCAGAAAATGAATAAAATTGGAAAACTGCAGCCATGAAGATGTTTCTCAGACAAGTAATTAACATTCAAATCATCATGGAATATATCCCCCTACACACATACCCGTAGCCAGTTAATCCTCCACCTTGCCACAGTTGACATTCAAAATGCCAAGCATTCCCATGATTTTATTAGTAACCACGTTTTCAGTTTTGTATTGGCAGCAATGGCTGACTGTGGACAGTAGAGAAAAAAATGAGAGATACTGTGCCTGCAAGGGTAAGGAACAGCTAGCATCCTATTAAGTGCTTCACTGTACTTGTTTACTCTACTATTGGAAAATAAAGAGCCTTGTGTGCATTTTTAGCATGTTTTCATTATTTGTTATTAAAACTCAAGTTTTGTCTTGTAACTATGTCCCCAAAGCTGTGTCATTCAGCAACCACTCCTAGGCTATTTCAGTGAATATCTGAGGCAAGATGCCCTTTGCTATGGATAATGGTCTGACTTCCTTCTTCCTTCCCAAGGAGGGAAGCAGACAGGGACAGGGATGGGGCTGCGGGTGGGGGTCAGGTAGAGGCACAACTTTGCCAGGAACCAGAAGCAGGAAGGGGCATCTCCCAAGATTTCTTTGTGTTCCAGTTTGTCCTCCTCATATCTAGCAGTCTTTAGTTCAGGAGTAAGTGGAGCAGACACATGGACACATGTGAGCAACTGTACGTTTCTACACATGATTCTTCATAACAAAACATTTATTATAATAATATGCACTTATTCTAGCACAATAACCATGAAATAACCCATCAAATTCAGTACACAAGATTGAATTGGTAACATACAGAACTTTATTTTCTCACTAGTAGTACAGCAGTCTCTAAGGAAATGTTGTAGTTTTTGATTCATATATATGTGTGTGTGTATTATGTGTGAGTGTGTGTATGCAAGTACTTATGCACACATTATATAGATGTATCAAGATATAGACATATATCTAGATATAAATATTACATAGATTGTTGTTCTTAAGCCTTTTTTCAGGAATAGCTGACTCTTCATCACCCCACTTGAGGTTTTCTTGGCAGAGATACTGAAGGGTATTCCATTTCTTCCAGCTCATTTACAGATGAGGAAACTAAGGCAAATAGGGTTAAGCAACTTGCCCAGGCTCATACAGTTGGTAAGTGTTTGAGGTCGTATTTGAACTCAAGAAGATGAGTCTTCCTGACTCCAGGCCTGGTTCTCAATCCATTGTGCCACCTTGCTACCCAACAGAAACTTTTCAGGAAGAACATCCAGGTAGATAGTGGATAGAATGCCAGTTCTGAAATCAGGAAGACTCATCTTTTGGAGTTCAAATCTGGACTCAGACAGTTTCTAGTTGTGTGACCCTAGGCAACTCTCTTAACCATGTTTACCTCAGTTTCTCATATGCAAAATTAATTGGAGAAGGAAATTACAAACCACTCCAGTATTTCTGTCAAAAATGGAAAACAACCCAAATGTGGTCATGAAGAGTGCATGTGTGTACACACACACATACACACATATATACACATACACATACATCTACGAAGAGTGTATATATACAAGTATATATGTTTATATATACACACTTATATATATTATATACACATATATACACATATATGTGTACATAGATATTTAGATATACATATAGATATATACATGCAACACATACATATACCCAACATCTGGATAGCTGAATGAATTTTCTCACTTGTCATCCAGTCACCATGGCATCACACAGACATAGCTTGAAAGTGGTGTACACTGTATTTTGCAAGATGATAAAGATGACAAAATCTTATCATTGTGGATGTCAGATTAATTTGACACCTGTCCCTTTATATCCATTTCTCTTCCATATTTCCTGTATTTGCCCAATGGATGCCAAATGGAGTTTGTCCATTTGGCAACAAAATAGTTCCTTATATATGGTGTAGGCCAACGAGATCTAACTGAACTTTGAGTTGTTTTACCATCAGTTCATGTTACCTAGAAATTCCCTGGCAGATGGCAAGTTTTAATTTTCATTGTGGTTTTCAATAAACTTTTCATGAGGAAAGTATTAGACTTGATGTTAGTGACTTCTCTAAAATATGAAGCTTCTCTGACCCATAAATACTTCAGGGTTGGTAAAGGTGTTTTGTGAAAAATTTAGTGTTTTACAATAATTCATCATTTTTGGAGTGTTTTAATTTAAAAAGTAACATTTATTTTCTCCCCTGTAATTCTGTCTTGACACAATATCCCGCTGAAGGAACGAGAAGACAACTTGGCACAGTAAGATAAATATTGCAGTGGGGAAATGTCAGCTTTTTAAATGAAAACCACTGGAGCTGAAAAATCTACTCCCTGTGTGGTAGCAGGTGAAAGAGACTGCATATCATAGCAGGTGAATAGATGGTTCAAAAAATTCCTCCAAAATTGACAATGTTTCTAGAAATCCTGAGGATTAAGAAAAGCCAGGAGTAAAAGCTTAATTTTACTCTCTCCTCATTTCAGGATTTCAACTTGGTCTAATTTCAGACCCAACTCAGTTTCAGGTATATGATTTGGATAAAAAAATAAAACTTTAATTCAAAATTTCTTCTTCATCAATACAAGATGGGGGAGATGTAATGAGCCAGACATTTGTCTGAAAAATGATCTGGAAAATTTAGGTGGATTGTAAGCCTGAAAAATGTCAACAGTACGATAGAGCAGTTTAGAAAGCTAACATGGACTTAGGGGGCATTAGGCATTTTGTGTAGTTCACCCTGTACTCTATCCTACTTAGACTCTCAGTGTATTGTGCTCAGTTATAGGTGCCACATTTCATGAGGGATGTAGAAAAGGTTTGAATATATAGCTAGTGTCAAGTGGAAGATAATCAATATGGTGAAGGGTCTTCAGATCATCCAATTTGAAAATCTCTTCCAAGTACTAGGATGTTTAGCCTTGAGGAAGAAGGATTTATGGAATAGTATGATCATTGTGTTTGATTTCCTCCCCCCCCAGGAGCATTATATTAAATGAAATTTGCAGTTATTCTGGTTTGTTCCAGAAGACAGAACAACGAAGAAAGTGTAAAAAAAAAAAAAAAAAAAAAAAAGAAGCAAATTTAGTTTTAACTTGAGGAGAACATTTCCTAAAAATTAAAGGTCTCCAAAAGTGGAATGGAATGGATTTTCTCTCTAGAAAACTTAAAAAATATAAGAAGAACATTCTTCTATTTTACCATAAAGAGGATTTTTGTTTAGTTAAAAGTTTTCTATTTTTTTTTTCTTGTATCTCAGGGTTTTTCTGATATAGTAGTAAGCAGGGGTACATGGTTAAATGCCAAACAATCATGTCTCCAAATATGCACAACAAACTTTTTACATTTAATATTTATTGATACTTAATACATTATTTTATTAAGACCAGATAATAAGAAAATGAATCAATTCTGAATATCAGCATTTGTCAATTTCTAAGTTGTAAATGTCTACACTGAAAATTTAGGTATCAGTTATATCCTCTTCCCCTTTCATACTATTTCATATAACAATGTCCATTTCAATTATCATCCCTATTCTGGTGAGTCTCAGATCTACTTAGCTTGCCTTCATCTCCATTGATTGCCAGTTTCACATCTCCAACTGCCTATTAGATATGTCACACTAAATGTTTTATACATGTTTTTTTTTTTTCCTTTCCAAAGACAGTTAAGTTAAGCGACTTCTCAGGGTCACACAGTTATTAAGTGTCAAGGGACAGAGACTGGGTTTGAACTTAGGTATTATTGATCTATCCTCTATCCACTACACAACTAGCTGCCCCTCCCATAGGTATTTTAAAATTAACATATCCAAAACTGAACTCATCAACTTTTCCCCAAAACCTCTCTCCTTTCAAAGTATCCTCTTCCTGTCAAGAGCAACATCACCCTCTGAGTCACCCAGGCTTGCAAACCAGATGCTATATTCTTGACTCCTCATACACTTAGCAGGCACCTAAGAAATCTTCATTGACTGACTGACATTAAGGTTACCAATCATCTTCCTTCTTGATATCATAGATGTACTTAGTTATTTACATGTTTTCTTCCACATGCATTCTAGAACTGAGTGGGCCCTCCGAGGTCATCCAGCTTAACTCCATCACCTTACAGATGAGGAAACTGGGAACCAGGAAGGTTACTTCTGACTTGCTTAAGGTCATGTTTAAGGGATGAAAAAATAGAGGCAGAATTTAAATTCTGTTTCTTTAACTCCACAGGTTATGCTCTTTGCATTGCCCTATTATGCCTCCTTCTCAAGTTTTACATGTATTTTGGATGAGTATGCAATGGCTCTTTGAAACACTGGCCATATCACTAGTTTTGGATTGATAACATGAGTCAAGATAGCTTTCAAAACTCAAAAAATACCTCAATGACTGGAATGAAGAAAAGCTTACAACAGAGTAGCTAAATTCACTGTGAAATGTATTCTCTTTATAGATCTTTAATTATCAAGAAAATAAACTGAAAGGAAACATTTAGAGACAATATATATTATTTAGGAAAGTGGATTATTTTATGAGTTATATCTATGATTTTGTTATTACAGAGAGTTCCCAGTAAGGAACATTGTATTTCAAGACAGACCATTTCTGATTCAGAAAACTGAAAGACTGACCTGGATCTTTAAGAGTTTATGAGTTTCGGCACACAACCAGTATCACAGAGGTAGGGTTTGAACCTAAGCCACCCAGAAGTATCTTATTCTGTGGGCTTGATACCAGTCAGAGCAGCAGATGCAAGGTGGAGTGAGAAACTCAGAATTCAGTTTCTCTCACCTATAAAAGAAGATATTGGGAGGAGTTTGGTACTCAGCCCTGCAATGAGGAGAGGGGAGGCTGAAAAGTTTTCAATAAGCCTTGACTTAGCCTCATGATGGTGAGTTTATTCTGGGAGGGGTGTCTAGTGTTCTAGAGTTGAAACTGTGTAGAGGAGGAGATGAAAAGTGGAGCAATTATCCACCTTTCTCGAAACTGTCAGAGACTGAATTCTATAAATGAAGCATTTAAAGAACTCAGGGTCACATTCAAATTATGATCAAGCTCAAGAAAAGTTTAATTAAAAAAAGAAAGAAAATATATGAAGTATCGTAATATCATTTACCGAAGATTCTACAAAATCATGTTCAGTGCCATGTTGGTTAGGTAGAAAGAAAGCAAAGATGGCAGCCTAATTCAAGGAACTGTATGTTGGGGGAAGTGGGATACAGGTGAAACCAATCTTATCAATCTTCTCTAGAATTTTTGGTGGTTCCCCATAGCCTTTAGGTCAGGGGTTGCTGAGTTTGTGTGTATGTGTGTGTGTGTGCAAGTGCATGTGCAAATGGACCACAGCATAAGACATGCCTTTGTGCTGAACTCTTGTGACAGTCTAGTGAAAGCTTTTGGATCCCTTTGAAGAAAAATAAATAAATGGATATAATAAATACACAAGATTACAAAGAAGCCAATCAAATTGAAGCATAGTCTGGCTATCTGTCTGCCATCTACTTATCATCTATCTATCATCTGTCTATATTTAATCACCAACTGCAGTTTAAGATATCCTTTAGGGTAAATACAAATGTCCCTGTTTGGAACTTAAAGGTCTTTTACCATTTAGCCCAGTTTATATTTTTTTTCTTCTTTACTACTTTCAAATTGACCTCCTTCTTACTCCACACACATAACATTCCATCTCTGTAATGGTATTTTAAATGACAAAATCATTCCCATTTGTTAATAGGCCCATGTGACCTACTTCAGTCCCATAGAAGCCTGAATCACGTGAGTCTGAGTCAAATGGAGTCTGTGATAGGACGAGTTTGCTGAAACAAGAAGAGGGGAGCTAAAGGAGAGTTTAGAGGAAATTGGTCAGAGTTTAGTCAGAACAAGAAAGGATGCAGGCAAGCAGGCAGCTGGCTAGCATGAGTGATAGAGCTTGTTTGTGATATGTGTAATGGAGCTGGTTTGGGGGAAGGCTAACAGGGGGAAGACTTGGGCATGGTGTTGTTCCCTGCATTGTTATTGTGCACAGATTTTTGTTACTATGAGGGACTTGGCTTTCTGGTGTCTGAATAAATGTTTTGATTCTGTGTTCCATGTGGAGAGTCTGCTGTATCTTGTGATTCAGAATTGTGCCAGAATATTCATGGTGCCCACTGGTGCTGAGAATATCACACTGGCTCTACACTCTCCCACCTCCATGATTCTGTAAGGATTGTTATCCATGACTAGAATCACTCTCTTTTTTCATTTCTGCCCCTTAGAATCTGTAATTCCCTTCAAGGCTCAGTTTAGTTGCCCCTTTCTTCAAGGAGCCTTTCCTTATTTCCCCAGTTGTTAATGTCCCTCATCTTAATCACTGTATATTTTAATATTTTATGTGAATTTAGCTAGGATCCTAGACTGAGACTGAGAAGGAATCTGAGAAGTAGCCTTGCCCAATTTATAGCTCAAAACAAATTCTCTCTCAAATATGGTGGATATTGTCATCTGCCTCTTTTTGATGACTTTCATTGAAAGATTACCCATAAAATCTTAAGGTAACCCATTCATCTTTTGGAAATCTCTTAGCTATTAAGAAGTTTTCCTTGCATGAAACCTAGATTTGCCATTGCCAAAGCTGTACCCATTGTTCTTCATACTCCCTTCTGGGGCAAAACAGAAGAAAGCTAATCCTTCTTCCTGGTAAGAATGCTTCAAATACTTGAAATCAATGTCTGTTACCTGTTTGCTTGTCCCAAGTAAATAGCTCCAGCTCCTTCACATTACAGTCATTTGACATGAACTTTAGGTCCCTCACCACAGATGTTTGCTTAAATTAATCAGTGTAATTGTAGCCTAAGGCATTGCAGTAAACTTATGAAATATTTCTAAGAACATGTCTCATATTGTTTTCAGTTAAGTTTGCTATCTTAGCCAAAGGTTATAAGTTTCCAAGTAATTGCTTAATAGAATATGTGATTTCAAGAGCATTTTTTTAAACTAGAAAGTAAGACATAGCTGAGAAACTTTAATGTAAATTAAATACACTAGATTTCCTTCCTCCTCTCCTTGTAAAGGTAGAAGAATAAGGGTGTCCAATGTTGAATACATTGATTCATAGATATAATAACTATTAGATTTTTTTTCTAATATTTTTGGTAAATTTTTGTTTTTACTAAGGATATCTCAATATGAAAGGCATATATGTGCATGCCGATGTGTGTTTATGTATTTGTGTACATATATTGTGCATATATGTATTTATAATGACTGTGAAAAGGAAAAAAAACAAGTTAAAATAAAAAGAAGCATTTTAAAAATAAACATTTGTGAAGTTACAAAACAAAGTTAATTCCCTATAGCTTATTACCTAGCTGTCAACAGTTTCTTATATGTAATTCTTTTTTCCTTGCATATGTATAAAAGCATCACTGTCCAGATCCCGATTATGTTGTACCCTTAATAGAAAATTTCCCCTTTGATGACAGCAGTAGTAGTCAAATGTTATCTATCCCTTTCTCATATCTTAGGTAGTTATTCAGCACAGCACAGCACAGGATACAGAAAAGAAAAATGCCCTAAGATGGGTCAGAGGATGCTTAGCAAACAGCATTACAACTCAGAAAATGCTTTTACTGTTGGTTTTCTATCAGTTTCTGCCAAGAAAGTATGGAGCAGTCTTACTACACAGAGTTATAATCTTAAAGCTCAAAACAATAGGGAAAACACTACAGCACAGCATCCAGTGAAGCTATATTGAATCCTTTTTTAGGCTATGGTGATGTACTTTTCTATCTGGTATATATTGCGATTTTAATTGATTCTTTGGACTAAAAAGTGTATGTTCTCCCCTTTTCAGTAGTTTCTTTTTTGTTTGTTTGTGTTTATCTCTCAGTGATTCAAAAGACTCGTAGAAATACAAACAAACAAACAAACAAACATCTACTTTCAGAAGGGTGAATGAACAATTCAAAGAGAAGAATAGCCAAAGTTAGGTACATATTAGCTGTGGGGGAATAAAAGGAACCATAAACAAACAAGTAAATAAGATGAACCAAATCAATTTTTTAAAATATTTGTTTACTTATTTTTAATTTTCAACATTCATTTCCACAAAATTTTGAGTTCCAAATTTTCTCCTCATCTCTCCCCTCCCCCACCTCAAAACACTGTACAATCTGATTTCCCCTTTCCCCAATCTGTCCTCCTTTCTATCACAACCCTCCCTTCCCTTATCCCCATCTTCTCTCTTTTTTTGTAGGGCAACATAGATTTCTAAACCCCATTGCCTGTATTTATTATTTCCCACTTGCATGCAAAAACAATTCTCAACATTAGTTCCTAAAATTTTGAGTTTCAATTTCTCTCCCTTTCTCCCTCCCCACCCAATCTCACTGAGAAGGTAAGCAATATAATATAAGCTATATAAGGTTACTTTTGCAAAAGACTTCCATAATACTGACTATATTTCCCTCCATCCAATCTTGTCCCCCATTTTCTATTCTCTCTTTTGACTTAGCCCCTCCCCAAAAGTGTTCACTTCTAATTACTTCCTCCTCCCATTTGCCCTCCCTCCTATCATGCCCCCACCCTATTTATCCCCTTCTCCCCTGCTTTCCTGTGCTGTAAGACAGATTTTCATACAAGATTGAGTGTGCATGTTATTTCCTACTTAAACCAAATGTGATGAGAGCAAGTTTCACTTGTTCCCTATCAGCTCCCCACTTTTACCCTCCACTGAGAAAGCTTTTTCTTACGTCTTTCATGAGAGATTACCTGCCCCATTCCATTTCTTCTTTTGTCCTCCCAATATATTCCTCTCTTATCCCTTAATTTTATTTTTTTAGGTATCACCTCTTCTTATTCAACTCACCCTGTTCTCTCTGTATTATGTGTGTGTGTGTCTGTGTGTCTGTGTGTGTGTGTAATTGTTTCAACCACCTAAATACTGAAAAAAGTTTCAAGTTACAAATATTATCTTTCCATGCAGGAATGTAAGGAGTTCAACTTTGCTTAGTCCCTTATGATTTCTCTTTCCTGTTTACCTTTTCATGCTTCTCTTGATTCTTGTGTTTGAAAGTCAATTTTCTATTCAGTTTTGCAGTTTTAATCAAGAATGTTTGAAAGTCCACTATTTCATCTTATGACCATTTTTCCTCTGAAGTATTATACTCAGTTTTGCTGGGTAGGTGATTCTTCATATTAATCCTAATTCGTTTGGCTTCTGGAATATCATATTTTAAGCACGTTGACCCCTTAATGTAGAAGCTGCTATATTATGTGTTATCTTGATTGTATTTCCACCATACTCGAATTGTTCCATTTTAACTGCTTGCAATATTTTCTCCTGCACCTGGGAATTCTGAAATTTGGCTACAATAATCCTAAGAGTTTCTCTTTTTGGATGTTTTTCAAGAGGCGATTGGTGGATTCTTTCAGTATTTATTTTACCCTCTGGTTCAAGGATATTAGGGTAACTTTCCTTGATAATTTCATGAAATATGAGGCCTAATCTCTTTTTTTGATCATGGCTTTCAGGTAGTCCCATACATTTTAAATTGTCTCTCCTGGATTTTTTTTGAGGTCATTTGTTTTTCCAATGAGATATTTCACTCTATCCTCTATTTTTTTTTCATTCTTTTGGTTTTGTTTTGTAATTTCTTGGTTTTTCATGAAGTCATTAGCTTACATCTGCTCCACTCTAATTTTTAAAGATTTATTTTCTTCAATGAACTTTCAAACCTCCTTTTCCTTTTGGTTACTTCTGCTTTTTAAAGCATTGTTCTCCTCATTGGCTTTTTGGAACTCTTTTGCCAATTGAGTTAGTCTATTTTTAAAAGTGCTATTTTCTTCAGCAATTTTGTTGGGTCTCCTTTAGCAAGCTGTTTATTTGCTTTTCATGATTTTCTTGCATTGCTCTCATTTCTCTTCCCAATTTTTCCTCCACCTCTCTTACTTGATTTTCAAAATCCTTTTTGAGCTCTTCCATGGTCTGAGACCACTGAATATTTGTTTTGGAGGTTTTGGATGCAGAAACCTTGATTTTTAGATCTTCCTCTGATGGTATGCATTGTTCTTCCTCATCAGAAAGGATGGAAGAAAATACGTATTCACCAAGAAATTAGCCTTCTATAGTCTTATTTTTCCCCTTTTTTGGGTATTTTCCCAGCCAGTTTGTGAAGAGGAGATATACTCTGGGGCCCTGTAAGTTCTCAGTTCCTCCAAGGTGGCACAATCAAAGGAGAGGCGTTTACTCCTCTCCTGGACTGTGCTCTGGTCTGGGAGAAAACACAAGCACTCAGTTCTACCCAGAATCTGCCAGTAGGGTTCCCTCTACAGCGCCACCCTCATCTCCACTGCCAGCACTTTTCCTCAACCCATGAGAGCCACTCAAGACTGAGATCCAGGATCAGTCACTCAATTCCTCCAGGGGTTTTAGGCTGAGGGTTCCAAAAATCAATGCTGCTGCGGCGGTGGCTACTGCTTGCAGGGCCAATGCATTCCCTTCTCACTCAGGTCAAAGAGCTTTCTCAATGACCTTTGAAGCTGTCTTTAGAGTATCTGGGTTCAGTAATTTGGGAACCACAGCTGCTGCTGGGGATTCTGTCCCAGAGGCCTATTCTTTTCCTGTTCCTGCTGGTGCAGCACTGGAAGACTGGGCTACACTCTGCTCCACACCCGGTGTGATAGACCTTTCCTGTTCGTCTTCCAGACTGTTTTGGGCTGGAAATCTCTTTCACTCTGTCATTTTCAGGCTTCTGCTGCTATATAATTTGGTTAGAGTCATTTTTCCAGGTATTTTATGGGCTATGGGAGGGTGGGGGTGCTTCTGCACTTCCATCCTTCTACTCTGCCATCTTGACTCCACCCCCCAGTGATTCCCCAATCAAAATCTTTAAACATCTTTGTAAACATCATGACAGAATTAGATCATCAGAGAAGCCAGAGGGTACCACAAGATTAAGAGTTTTAACACTCATTAGAAATCATCTAGTCTAATTATGGCATTTTAAAGGAGGGGAAACTGAGCATTCTAGATATGGTCTCAAAGCCTTGAAGTTGAATTTCATACATTTCCAGAATTTTAAATTAAACCAATGGGAATCAGAAGGACTAATTAATTTTCTGATTAGCAATTTGTCCAAATATTCTTTTCAATTTGGAGATTTGTTTGTCTTTGAAAACACCATTAATACTTCAACAAGGCAATGTGATATTGAAATATCTCCCACTCTTCCCTCTCTTTCCCTCCACACATTCAATTAATTGTGAATTCTTGTCTATTTTGCCTCAACAACAACATTTCTTTTATCCATATCCTCTCTTTTCCATAACTATTGCATTAGCTCACACTCTCACAAAATATTCAAACTATCATAGCACTTCTTAATTCATTTTTCCTAATTCTATCCTCTTCTCCCCAATTCATCATTTGTCCAGCTTCCAAAATGATATTCTTAAATCATAGGTCTTACCATGTTAATCCCTAGCTCCCAAATAAAAAAAAAAAGTCATGGTTTACTTGCAGAAAAAACAAAAACAAACAAAACAAAACAAAAAACCATTTTTCTGTTTGTGTAAAAGATTTAAAAAACAACTTAAAAATCTGAGGCCAGATTACCTTTTCAATATTGTTGCATATGATGTTCAAACGCTGGGCTCTTGCCAAACCATTCTACATGTTATTCCTCATTCATAATATTGCATCTAACATCTAAATGGTTTTGTTTTGTTTTGTTTTGCATAGACTTCCCTCATGTATATAGTTCACTTATTCCACTTTTATCATTTAGGGTATCTTTCAAAGATCACTTGAGTACCCCTTCATATCTCTGCTTCCCACCTACATCTTTCTAGGAAGGAGGAAGCATATATATCAGGTTCACCACCACTGTGGAAATAGAAAGGTAAGCCACTGGAATTCTCCACTCAGAAATGAGCATGTAATGTCTTTAGTATGAAATTTGTGAGTGAAATTCAGTTTTAATGGAAATCATTTAGAGTTTTAAAAGATAATTGTTATTTCGTTATTGACCTAGTCATCTCTCCAATAGTCCAAAGTCTGTATATGCAGTAGGTCTTTTATTCTCTCTCTCTCTCTCTCTCTCTCTCTCTCTCTTTCTCTCTCTCTCTCTCTCTGTCCCCCTCTCTCTTTCTCTCCCTCACCCTCTCTCTTTTTCACAATCATTTGGAGCCTTGAAAACATCTAATCATCTGTTCCTTTAAACAGAACAATAGCTTTCAACAGATCTTGTGTGCTTTACTTTCTTTGGGGATTCTTTGAGGAGAAAATCAGGCAGAATGTTCAACAGATATTTGGTGAAACGAGAGAGAGAGACAGAGACAGAGACAGAGAAACAATATCTCCCTAAAAGCCCCTGTTTTTCAGTATTTATAACATATTTAACACATCCTTTTCTTAAGAAGAGATCATGCTTTTCAACACATTTTTACCACTTTATGTGGATTGAAGTTACTGAATATAAAGACAGATAGTGAATTAGTTTGAATTCTCAAATTATTCCTCAAATTCTTCTACTTCCACATGTTTTGTCACCGTAGGCTTATTTATAAATAACGTGAAGAATGTGTAGTCCAAACATTTACACATAGGTAGAAACATTATTGTTAAAAAAGAGAATGTAAAATATGCTTTCCAACTTGAAGTGGTCTACATCATCTCACATGGTGAATATTTGCTTCGTTATCCACTCATAGAAACTGAGACCCATGATATGGAATAACCATGTTACCCAGAAGGGAACTTAGAGATCATCTAATCCACCTCCATTTTTGAAAGATGGAGAAGTCATGCCCCATAAAGGAAAAAATGACTTCTTCCAAGTTACATGTGATTAATGGTAAAGTTGTTCCTAGAACCTCAGTCTCCAGGGACTTTCCAAGTTCTTCTGATTACTACATTCAAAGCTGCATCAAAATTAGGGGATCAAGAAAAAAGAAAAAGTCCATATTGACATGATACCATTATACAGCTATAATAGAAGATTTATTTATCTTTCAACATCAAGGCTGCTCATGGAATTTGCAAAAGCATTCTTTGACAAGGAAGCCGGATCATCAGCTCAACAACTGGTTGAAACAAATTGAACTCTACTCATTGAGAAGTACTTTAAAAGAGGGGGAAGGGACAGACAAGAAGATATGGATTCACCTCTTTCCTTAACATTTACTAAGTTCAGTCATCTTAAACAAGTTATGCATTATTCCTGAGCTTCATTTCCCTTATGTGTAAAATGGTGATGATCATACTTGTAGTTACCTTTTTCACCAGGTCCTTATGAGGCTTAGATGAGGTTGAATATACAAATATTCAACAAAACTTAAAATGCTTTATATATTTGTCATATTGCCATTATTTTTATTGTTGTTTTTGTTATTTAAATTGCAAGACTTGTGCTTAAGGATGGTGGCTTAAAAGTATTCTCCCTCTAGAAATCTTTAGAAACTGTATGAGTATATCCTCTTTGATAATAAGAACGTTACAAAGTAGTTTGTCATGGTTCTCCCCATTGTTTTTGCTAATTCAGAATTGAGAGTACATAAAACTGGGGATGTTCATCTTACTCCCTATTCCAACAGATAATCTTCTTTTGACTATTTATTCTCATTCCTAGAAGTGATGACTGCACTTTTTTATCCATGGTTCTTATCACATTACCCGGGCACATAGTAGGAACTTGTTGAACTATCAATTTGAATCTATCCACATTATCAGCTGTTCCCACAGTAAAGCCCCAACATTTTAGAGATCTGAAATTCCTCCCAGTACTAAACAGTCAATATTTGACCTATTGTTTAAATATTGAAGAGTTATTACATTTCCAAATTCCAGTGTATCCTTTCTTCCCTTAGCCTATTTGCCTGAAGAAGAATTGTAATGATATTCATTACCATGAGGCCTGTGACCTAAATGAATAAAAATCAGAACCTTAATTAAATTGGTAATAGAAAATGTTATTTAATTCATCTCTTACATTGTCTATTTCTTCAAGAATAAAATGACAAACGTACTGATTTAGACTGTAGATAATGTGTGTGTGTAGTTATCTCGATTAGTCAAGTTGTGTTTTTATTGTTTGATTACCAAATACATCCTTGTAACTCAAGAATCTTATGCAAGGAGGTTATAAGCTGAGGCCATTATTGAGAATGCACTGTAGCCATATTCATGAATAGGTGCTCCATAGACTTATAAAATTGGGTAAAGATGAATAATTACCCTCTGCTAAATGGAATTTTAAATTTAGTTTTCAAAAATCACATGCGATTTTCCCCCAAGAAAAAAATATTCTAAAAGCATTTCATGTTAAAAGATTCAGAAACACTTTGAAGACTGAAAAGCACTTTAGAAATTTAGCGCTTATCACAATGATTGAGGATTTGAGGAAATTACAATCTGAATTTCACAGAAATTATGATTTGATTTATGCAATAAGATTCTTTGAAAAAATGCCTGCATCACAGAAAGTTAGAGTTGGAAGAGAACTCAGTGACCATCTGGTTAAATCCACAGAAAAAACAAATAAACAAAAATGACCAGGATATGTTTGAGTCAGCTTGAACCTGAAATCTATTAAATATTCACTATTATCATTTGTACCTTGGAAATTGGCAAGTAATACAAATCAGGACATAATTTACGTGTTTTCTTTTTGTATGGACTTAAGAAAGTAATTGAAGAAATGTTATTAATACATATTAAACTTAAAAGTGTCATGCCTTTTCAAAGACCCATGTGTAAAACATTTACAATCATGCCCCCTGATTATAACCCATCAGACAAGTGTCATCTAGCCTCTGCTTGAAATCTCAAAAGATGAGGAACCCACTGCCTCCAAAAGCCATTCATTTAGCAGTATATTTAGTGCAAAGAATTCCTCCTCTATGACATCAAATCAAATTATCTACCCATTGCTCTAATTATGTTCTCTGGGGGAAAATAGAAAGTATTAATGTTCTCTCATAAAAACTATAATTCTCTTCCATGTGATAGTTCCTCAAGTACTTGAAGATACAAATCATGTCATCCAGGATTTTTGACTCTGTAGGCTATAGGTCCCCAGGTCCTATAGCAAATGATAATGTAGCATGAACTCAATTTCCTTAACCATTTCAATTGCCTTCCCCAGATGTTCTTGATTTTATCAGTTTTCTTCTTAATCTCAAGTCTACATTCTGCCACTTAGGAAGTAAGCAACTGAGAATGTATCATGACTACTTCTTCTTCATTCTTTAAAGTCATGCCTCTCTTGATATAGTCAATATAGAGATTTTTCTGACAAATCTATCATAATGGTGGCTTATATTGAGTTTTTAGTCTAGTACCCAACTCCCACCCTCTGCCATGTCTCAATATATATTTCTGCATGAGATAATGAATGTTAACGTATTTGTCTGATTAATCCTTTCCCCATTGAAGTAGTAGATGAAGCTAATGGGTCTATCCCAAGGGAAATACAACATAATGAGTGACCCTGTTACTTGGAGAGAGATACAACAAGGATGGGAGGCCAATGAGGAGATATATGAGTTGTGAGAAAATGGAAAGTCAATGATAAAAGAATGAAAAAAAAAATGGCTCTGAATGATTGTGACTCAAACAATAATGATTTTCTGTACTTCCTTAAAAATCTGGCAGACCATGTGCTATTTAACCATGGAGATTGGCAGGAAGTTGGACAGAGAGAAAAATATCAGTATTACCTCTTCACCTTAAAACAGCAATGAATAAAGAATGAAGTGGCAAACCAGAGTTTGGTTTCATGGGGAACATTCTGGAAATGAGATTTCCTACAAGTTTTCAAGTGACTTTGGGAATTCAAACAAATCTTTTGGATGAATGTTTGCTAGATATATGATTTATTTTTTATTTCTCTGTTTATAAAACTTTTCTGTATGATGTTGTGAACTGTGTGCTTGCAAAAGGAAAGGATTTTGTCTCAGAATAGTAGCAGCAAGGGCCATATATATTTTCCCAGATTTCTTATGATCCAAAAGAATGAGACACCTACTGCCCCTGTACACATGATCCTTTCTTTTCTATAAGAAGTTCTAGCATAGGGTTAGAATTGTATTTTTATGATATACACGTTTATATCATTATTGTATATATTATATATAGACATAATTTTCTATAATTTTTTTTTGGTTCTACAAAAATAAGCTTTGATAAAACCAATAAAATGGAGCAGTTACTTCCTCAAGAGAAACAGAATTTAATGGATACTATGCAGACTAACCAGCACTATGTTCATTTAATGCTACTGGGACTTGTGTGATCACTCATTTTGTCTGCTTGCACGGAGTTCAGAGGTTCAAAATCAGCACTGATTTTGAGCTAGATGACACTTCAGAGATGATCTAAGCCAGGTCCCTCATTTCAGAGATAACAAAGCCCAAGAAGTGTTTTGAGTAGTCCAAGGACATGTAGGTAGTAAATAGCAAAAAGGGAATTTGAAAGGAATCTCTCTGCCTGCATATCCTCCCTTCTTTCTACTATATATGGATTATTTCTCAAGGACATTGGAAAGGAATTTTCTTGTGCTACAGTAGGATTTATTTTTAACATAGTATGGATAACAGTATGAAATTATTTTGGTTGAGTCATGATTCTAGGTATACCAGAATATCACACACATACAGCACTACAAACACACACACACACACACACACACACACACACACACACACACCTCTCAAAATGAATATGCACTCATTACACACATACATTTGTATATATGCATATTTACGTGTATATACATGTAAAATTTGAATAGCTAGATGGATAGATATAGATCTACTTGTAAGAGGATAGCTAGTCATTTAATAATAGTACTTGATTCTTTTTTGTAGTGTTTTAGGCATTACTAAGGACTTGCTTCACAATAGCCACAAGATGAATGTAATATAAGTCTGACAGTTCCCATCTGATTTATGAGAACTGAGTCTCAAGAAAGCCAAGCAGAGACGGTAGCACAGCTAGAAAATAAAGGATTCAAACATTGGTCTCTTGATTGAATATAATGTTGTTGTTAATTATGTTTTCCCCATAATTTAAATCTACTTTCCTGTGTGAATGAACTGAAAATACACATGGAATACATCATGATAGTGGCGATTGTGCTGGGGGTGGTCATGATGATGATAATGACGATGATGGTAAAGTCAGTATGGCATAATGGAGAAACAAATGGCCTCAGAATCAGGAAGACCTGGGTTGAGAATCAGTCTCTAACATGTTCACTATGGAACGTGGAGGGAAATCTCTTAACCTTTCAGTACTCTAAGAAATTCTCTGTGTATATGTATGTGGCTATATAGCTATCTATATATGTTTAAGTAGATGCATACATATACATGTATACATACACATATATACAAATATATAGGTATGTATGTATGTATCCATACATATGTTTGCAGAAGCAGTTGGCTATTAAAGTAAGCCTTTAGGCTTTGCAAATATAGTATCTTATAAGATAAAGGTAAATTATAGTTCTTTCTCATTCCACTGTAAGGAACAAGGAAGCTAAGGAAATCTTTGAAGCAATGGAAATGGGCCATTGTTCAGCTCCAGGCAACAAAGGTTAAAGCATTCAGGTGTCCAGTGATAATCAATGAGCAGGTTAGAGCCAAAACCAGATGCACAGAGAACTTGATAACATGTAAAGCATTCCACAAATTGCAAGCATGATATGAAAATATTTAAATCATAAAATCATATGGAATCTTTCTATTCCCAGAGACTAGAAAGACATTGAGTTGAGGCAGGAGCAGAGATTTCAAGGAGGGGGCTGGCCAGATACTTTCATTTGCAGGGAACATTATAAAAGATTTGGCAATCTAGATAAGCTTCTTTTCATAGACTGAATCCTCTCCACAGGGCATGTGAACTGTTGATAGCCATCATTTGGTTTAGTAAGTCTATTTTCTACATTTCCAATGCCTTGTGTGTCTAATATCCACTTTCATTTTCCTCCCTTGGTCGAAATAATGCTGATATCGTTCTGCTGTCAGTAAAAATGTGTAAATGCGATCTTAAGAGGAAATTTGCTCTGACGTTACAAACAGTAAATAATTCTGGTCTGCTTATACTGATGAGTAAACTGATGTGCTTTTCCCTGTTATTACTTTGTGTCTTCTGCTTTATTTTGGGAAAACAATTTTAAAACCATCACCTTGCAAAATACGATACCACTCCATGGTACATCACAAAAAAGTTCTACTCCATTTTAATCCATGTTCACCTTTTCTCTCTCCTACTGCAAGGCAATTTGATGAAGTCACTAGGTGTAATCTATTTGACTAAGGTACTCTATTTAGCTTTATAAATAATTCTATCCTTTCTAAACTTAAAGCTCACTCCTTATGGTTACTTGACCTATAATATCTCTCCTACCTGTCTTGCTTATTCATCCATTTAATCACTCATTAATCAAATCCTTATTGAATTTGGTAGACAGAGACAATGGAAAGGATGTGTAGAATAGGGGATAGAGAACTAGTCTGGAAGTCAAAACGTTGACCCAAGTCTTGACTCTTACTGTTAAACATGGGCACAACCTCTATGTCCTCAGGCAGCTCACTTTCTAATGTTAGGAATTTTAAATGCCTATTCATTTTGCAACAGTGAAGGTTGTTTAGAGATTGAGAGACCCCCATACCACTAAAATTACAGTTTACAAAAGGTTAGCACCTATTAAATGTCTAGAATAATATGTTTAAGTGGTTAGAACTGGACAGGAGTGGATCACTATTCCTTGGAAATCAAAAGACAAGAGATCCCATAGAATAAAGAACTCAAAATATTATTTTTGTAATTATTAATTTTATATATTTTCAGTGTTCTTTCACCACTACTATATAACTTAGATTTTTTCCCCCTACTTCCCTGAGACAGCATACAATTTTATATAGGTTCTACACATACACTCGTATTAAATACATTTTCACCATAGTCGTGCTGTAGAGAAGAATTAAAATGGATGGGAGAAATCATATAACAAACCAAAACATAATATAAAAGAAAATGATCTGCTACATTCTGTGATTGAATTCTGGAGTTCTTTCTCTGGATGTGGAAGGCATTTTGCCTTAAAAGAACATTAGGAAATGTTTTAAGTCCTTACATTGCAATGAAGTTCCAAATCTACCAGAAAAAAAAAACTCCTTCACACTGTGGTCATTGCTATGCACAAAGTTCTCCTGGCTCTGCTGCTTTCACTCGGCATCAGATCATATAAGTCTTTCCAGACCTCTCTGAAGCCTTCCTGTTCATCATTTCTTGTAGCACAATAGTGTTCCATTACATCCATGTAACATAATTTATTCAGCTATTCCCCGACTGACAGGCATCCCCTTGATTCCAGTTTTTGGCCACCACAAAGAGAGCTGCTATAAATATTTTTGTACATGTGGGACCTTTTAACATTTTTATTATCTCTTGTGGATAGAGTCCTGGAAGCAGTAATGTTAGGTCAAAGGGTATGCACATTTTTGTAGCCCTTTGGGCATAGTTCCATACTCCTCTCCAGAATGGTTGGATCAGCTCACAGCTCCACCAACAATGAATTAGTGTTTCAACTTTCCCACATGCTCTCCAACCAACATTTATCATCCTCCTGTTCTGTCATGTTAGCCAATCTTATAGGTGTGATGTGGTACCTCAGAGCTGTTTTGATTTGCATCTCTCTAATCAGTAGTGATTTAGAGCACTTTTTCATATGACTATAGACATCTTTAATTTTTTCCTCTGAAAATTGCTTGTTCATATCCTTTGACTACTTATCAATTGGGAAATGACTTGTATCTTTGTGCATTTGACTCAGTTCTCTATATATTCTAGAAATGAGGCCTTTATCACAGATATTAGCTGGAAAAATTCTTTCCAAGTTTTCTGCATCCCTCCAAATCTTGGTTGCACTGAGTTTGGTTCTGCAAA